>NC_136789.1:24382802-24473965 GCF_951216825.1 Electrona antarctica | reverse complement strand
GTGTTAGCCTGGGACAAACAGCAGGGCAGGTTCCTCTGTGTTCTGTATGTCACAGACCATCACAGACATGAGGATTAGGATCTTTAAACATCTCCTGCCTTTCTTTGCCTCCTCTTCTTTATTTGCCTTCTCTCTCTCTCTCTCTCTCTCTCTCTCTCTCTCTCTCTCTCTCTCTCTCTCTCTCTCTCTCTCTCTCTCTCTCTCTCTCTCTCCCCCCCCATCTCCCTTAACAAACCATAGGACCAGTCCATAAACCATATTTCTGATCCCCTGCCATGTGTCTTGTATAATGTTGTTGACAGAGACCCTTACTGCACTTTTGCACAACGTACTAAGTTTGTGTCATTTTGTTCTGCCTGCTCGGGGGTTTGTTTTCGCTGCATCTGCGTAAACCAGATGCTGTTTAAAGCATCAACTAGCAGCTTGCAGTGCAGTCTTTAAACTTGCCATGCTCGGGTGGCTGCGCAGCCTGCGCTGATGGAGCTGTGTTATTTTTTTGTTGTCTGTGGTGAAGCCGCCATGCGTATAACTCCAGACGGCCTGACAGACACTATAGTCCAGTCACGTGGCCACGCCACTCTGCAACGCGGCCCAATCAAAACAACCGACCCGTCAAAACAATCAGTTGGCCAAACAGCCAGACAACAATCAACAATCACCCAACCAATCTATCAACCTGACCAACATGCAGTCAAACAGCAGTCCATATCCACACCGCAAAATATTGTAATGAGCGATGGAAATGAAGCACGCTAGCAACCTCTCAATGGGAACCCTTTTTTTTTATTGTGGCTGCCATAAACAGCAAAAGCAAGTCCCTACAATGACAGAAAGGGGGTTACCACCTACAACAAAGCTCACGATCCAACCCCCAAACACATGAAATAAACGACTACATGAACATAAACCAATTCATCATTAATCAAAGTGGACACGTATCTCCCATCAGTGCATTCCCATAGTAAAAACAAATGACACAATAGAAGAATAACACATACTGTAGTCTATAGGCACACCCCAAGGCATACTGGGGAGTCTCTCCTCAGCCTCTAACCACCCGGGGTGCGAGTATATATGTTTTGGGGGTAATTTTTTGTATATTTTGAAAAACACTCTTTCTCTGTATGGGATTAACCTGCCATATAACCAGACAAACCAGTCAGTCTGAGTCATACAAACAGGGGTGTAAGGACCCTGGTGATAGGCCCCCAGTGCAGGTATTTTGTTTAGGCCTTCTCCTTCAACATTCTAACGCTTAAATGTATGCTCCGCCACGCAATGGTGTCATGTGATTCACGTGCTAAAAATAGCCAACCGACGAGCTCACAACGTGTGATGCGTTGTGAGGTGGTAGGCCTGCTATTTTCGGCAAGCGTTGTAGAGACAATGTATATCTTCAAATGGTTTCGTCTCGTCACAAATCATTGGTTTACAACACTTGTTCATGCTCACCATGTTCTTTTTAAAGTTCCAAAAACTAATAGCATGTTTGGTCTGGGGATTAAATCCGACCTCCCGTTAGTCCGACTGCTCTATTTTGGACATCATGTCAGAGAAATGTTGCTGTCTGTCAGACCCTTTGCTTGTTTTTATCTATTTTTCCCCTGCTTGTTGCTGCTGTTTATAATATACACTATACAGTGTGTATGCTATACTCATTTGTTATTGCTGCAATACCTGTTTGTCTATTGTTTCATTTCATTTTAACATTGTTTCAGCTTTCTAACATTAATTATATTTCTTTAGCCCTACCCCAAAACCTTACCTACCTCCCTCTACCTCAAGACTATTCTCATCAAAACATTATTTGTTCATAATGACCCCGCCCGGTTAAAAATCGCACCACTATAGTAATATTAAAATAAAGAAACCGGTTGACACTGTAGAGATGTTACCGTCCCAACCAGCCACTGAAGAAGATAACCAGAGTGTCAGCTGAAGCGGACACATCGCCACACCTTTAGGGCTTGGCAGCTTGTGCCTTTTAGTCAAAGCACTGTGCCGTGTTTGTCATTACACTGACACACAGCGTACAATCAAATGATGAAGATTAATGATACGCAGACCCAGGGGAGATTATGCCTTTGTTTACCCCAGGAAAAGGCCACCCGTAAAGCACCATACCCAGGCAGTGGCATGTCCCCGACTCCCCGCTACCTTGCAACCGGGCAAGACCACACCCCATCACCATGCTACACGGGAAAATCTTTGCTGTTAATTTAACTCAGAGAGTGTAAAAGGAAAAAAAAGTCCTGCACACTGTCTTTAAATACAGTTAAAAGGCTTTAATGGGAAATCCCAACGTTTCAACGTCATCTAATTAGTGACATGAATGGATTAACAATCCCTGCCTGCTATCTATAGCGAAACCACAGCCAATGGAACGGGCTTAGCAGAAAGACCCTATTGAGCCTGACTCTAGTCAAGCTCAAGCTCAACAATCTCAACTTGAGATCAACACTCACAACAATCACAACGTTTCAACGTTGTAAATCTACTTACTGGGATTCCCATTAAAGCCTTTTAACTGCATTTGAAGACAGTGTGCGGGAGTTTGTTTTTTTCCTTTTTCAGTGCGTCTGGCCCTTGTTTGGTCTTCTCCTATACGCACCTGTCACATTTAGGTGTGCAAGAGACTTGCTTTGTATTAACTCATCAGTGTACAAATCTAACCACATGGACCCATAAGGGTCCATTTGACATGCACATGGACCCATAAGGGGCCATTTGACATGCACATGGACCCATAAGGGTCCATTGGTTACATTCGTACTCAAACAACTATCGAAGGAGTAACAAATGGATAAAGTAACACATAGGATTTTATTATTTTATATTGAGACCAGACCCTACTTCACACACAGGCGTTTTCCTAGTTCATGAATTTGACATTAAAGAGGAATGTCAACAACAAATACAGTGAAATGTATGCAGTCTGACTGAACATACACGTGTTTACATTGTATGCACAGTATACCAGCCTGGGCGTTTCACATGTTCCATATTATTCTTGTGCAGATACTAAGATGCTAAGTCAACTCTGAGTGCATTTGGAAACTAGCATTGAGCTACCGCCTACCGCAAAGATATACCACTTTAAGCCATTGGTGACCCTGGAGTTAAAAGGTCTTGTGTGGAATTTTGGTCAAATTGAATGATTCATATAGTGTGCGATATGGTATGGTTGAGCGCACATATGGGTTCAGTTAGAGTTTTGAAAAGACTGGTTTACGCCGTGTCAAAACGCAAATTAATGGGCTTCTTCAGTTCGATTTTTTGAAAAGACTGATTTAAGTGTATCGAAATGCTAATTAATGGGCCTGTTAGATATTTTGAAAAGACTGATTAAAGTGTGTCAACTTGCTAATTAATGGGCTTCTTCCAGTAAGAAAAAAGTAAGCAACTTCATGCACACAGTGAATGAACATAAATGAAACAGTTGGCCTACAGTATACCCCATCAGATACAGTGGCCTATACCCCATCAGATACAGTACCGATACAGTTGGCCTATACCCCATCAGATACAGTACCGATACAGTTAATACCCCATCAGATACAGTGGCCTATACCCCATCAGATACAGTACCGATACAGTTAATACCCCATCAGATACAGTGGCCTATACCCCATCAGATACAGTACCGATACAGTTAATACCCCATCAGATACAGTGGCCTATACCCCATCAGATACAGTACCGATACAGTTAATACCCCATCAGATACAGTACCGATACAGTTAATACCCCATCAGATACAGTACCGATACAGTTATTCAATGAAACAGTTGGCCTATACCCCATCAGATACAGTACCGATACAGTTAATACCCCATCAGATACAGTGGCCTATACCCCATCAGATACAGTACCGATACAGTTAATACCCCATCAGATACAGTACCGATACAGTTAATACCCCATCAGATACAGTGGCCTATACCCCATCAGATACAGTACCGATACAGTTAATACCCCATCAGATACAGTACCGATACAGTTAATACCCCATCAGATACAGTACCGATACAGTTATTCAATGAAACAGTTGGCCTATACCCCATCAGATACAGTACCTATACCCCATCAGATACAGTACCAATACAGTTAATACCCCATCAGATACAGTACCGATACAGTTATTCAGTTGGAGGCTATACCCCATCAGATACAGTACCTATACCCCATCAGATACAGTACCAATACAGTTAATACCCCATCAGATACAGTACCGATACAGTTATTCAGTTGGAGGCTATACCCCATCAGATACAGTACCAATACAGTTAATACCCCATCAGATACAGTACCGATACAGTTATTCAGTTGGAGGCTATACCCCATCAGATACAGTACCTATACCCCATCAGATACAGTACCTATACCCCATCAGATACAGTACCAATACAGTTAATACCCCATCAGATACAGTACCTATACCCCATCAGATACAGTACCAATACAGTTAATACCCCATCAGATACAGTACCGATACAGTTATTCAGTTGGAGGCTATACCCCATCAGATACAGTACCGATCCAGTTATTAAACCCCACCATGTGCGAGAAATAAGCCCATAATACAGTATGATGTGTTTTTCCATAAATTACTGACATTTTCCTTGAAAACATATACAAGACTTTTCCTTGACTTTTGGGCCTGTGTGGTTGCCTGCAAATAAAATAAATCTGTGTACTGTACTGTAGGTAGCAAACTATTGAGGTGTCTGTGAAATGAATCTGCATGTGTGTGAAATGGAATATGTGGCAGTGGCCGTCAAAGTATAGTAGCCGAATGGAGGGAGCGAAATGTAGCGTCTTCTGGATGCATCTCTTTTTGGCTGCTGGTTCCATCTTGTAGTAGCAGTACAATGTGAGTGAGTGCCAAGCTAGTAGTCTGTGCCCCATTTATACAGTAAAGTTGCCCGGCGAGTACAGGTGATTAACATTCCTATGGCCGATGGTCGTTAGAGTCTATTGTTCCGTCGTTGTTGTTGTCACACGTCTAATTAGACGTGTGACAACAACAACGACGCAACAATAGGAATCCTGCCGCTCAGTAGCTATTGCTTTCAGGGGAGGGTTAGTGTTATTTTCGGTCAAATCAGGCGGCACACCTGGACACATCAAACAGCACAGTAAAGTCCCGCGGCACACAGGTTGGGAAACACTGGCCTACACCTTCTTGTAAAAGACAAAATGTTGCAAATTGGAGTCCTATATTTTCCCCATATCAAAAACAAGAAGAGCGCTCTGCTAGGAACACCTAAATGGTGGTGCATAATATTAATAACACCTTTATCCTAAGCATCATTCACACACCGATGGCGGAGGAAACCATGCAAGGCACCAACCTGCTGATCGGGTACAGGTAGGGGTTCACTGTCTTGTTCAGGGACACTTCGACACTAACTCCAGGGGAGCCCGGAATCGAACCGGGAACCTTCTGATTCCCAATTGAAAATCTTGGCGTATGGTGGCGCTAGAGAGGAAATGCTAAAAAATGAGTAGTGGCCGGCCTAGTGGTCTGGGCACCTAAGCTCAATGTAGCCTGGTTGCGGGTTCGAGTTCCAATTCCGGTCTTTGCTGCACACACGTGTCAAAATGTAGGGGCCATCCTCTTGGATTCATGCAGCTCGACTTTTGTCTTAACTTTTTCTCAAAATGTCTTATCCCTGCACGACACTGTTAGTCATACACTAATGACAACTGAAGATCCAATAAAATAAGATATTCATGCGATCAAGATGGGATAGGGTTAGAGTCATTTTGGCATGTTTATTTTGTGTATAATTAGGCTAGATACATTTCGAAGCAATTTCCAAGGTAAAAGGAGGCAAGAGCTCGGGTTTAAGGCAGCTAGGGATTCTTTTTTAACAGAACACACGAAGAATACAAATGAAAACAGTCTGAGTTCCAAGAAAAAGAATAATTAAAGCATTGACAATCGTGCCAATCTCTAAAGTGACTACCGCGACCTTGACAGAACAATGATTCAGTCATCCTTCCATAGTTGTTTTAGCGCTCTGCCAGATCACTATCAATTCATTACGGCTGCCAGACAAGTGTGAGTTCTGCTCCAGGAGTCAAAGGAGAGACAAAGACTCAGGTGTGAGTTGCCAAGCATCTGACAGAGAAAATAAACACCTCTTGTGTGATCCCTTACGCCTGGTTAACATCACTCACACCGCTCCGTGTTTGACACAACTACCAGGTAACCCTGTGTAATCTTAACACATCTATAGTGACCAGTGGAGCGTGAGACCGTCTGATGTCGTGCTGACAATGTGCCACTCTCTTCTTCTCTCCAGGGTCAGGTTAGGTTTTTGCACATCTGCTCACATTCCTGATGTGTGTTTCCTCCTGTCTTGCTGTGTTTCTAGACCTGAGGACGATTCTACAAATGCCTTCTAAATCCTGACAGTTTTCTGAAAAACACTATCAGTGGTTCTCAAACATTTTCATGTCAAGGAGCCCCAATAATCTATGTAATTGGTCGCCAACCCCCATCTGAAAATATGTTGTTCCAGGGACCCCCCAGAAGCAAAGATTTGAGTTTAAAACGTTCGCCCTGAAAGAATATATATTCAAAGATGTGCGCCACATTTTTCACGATTTTTCAAAAATAGCAGATCTACAAGCTCGTAGCGTGGCACCAAGTGCCGCGCTATGAGCTTGTAGATCTTTTTTCAATAGCTAAAGTATAACATAATGCTTAAAACACCTAAAGGGGTTCCCGCCCAGTATGGGTTAATGGTTATGTTTTATGCTGTGATGTGTGTATGCTGCATGGGCAAGAGCCTTTACTGCAGCCAGGGTTCGAATCTGACCAAAGCTCTTTATTGCATAACAGACTCATTCCTGTAATTTCTTTCACTGTAATCACTGTCAAATGAAGAAGAAAAGGACAAAAAAATAATCAGAAACTGGGAAAATGCGCTCCTCACAGTACAGGTCTTCACCAGGCCAGGTATATAGAAATCAATTTTAGCCTATCAGGATGAAATATGAAAAATCTGACAGTTCATGATTTGAGGCATTTTGTTCAAAACGAGCCACTCCTGCAAACTTTAGATGCCAATCTTAGCCAATCAGGATGGAATATGAAACATCCGTCTTGATCACATGACTATAGAGATAATGTGCACCGAATTGTGTGATTTGTAGGAGTAATATAATCACACCCGTGTGAACTGAGTGGTGCAACTCCCCTCTCCCCCTGCCCCCCCCCCCCCCCCCCCTCTCTCTCTCTCTCTCTCTCTCTCTCTCTCTCTCAGCAGGCAACAGTGCAGCACTATCTCTCTCTCTGTTTCTGGCACAACAGCGCCACTGGTACTCTAAACATAGTAACATAGTAACATAGTCACATAGTCACAGTCACACTAACTGGTGTGACTGTGACAGATTCCTGTGAGGGACTAACTGGTGTGCTATACCAGATTCCTGTGCGGGACTAACTGGTGTGCTATAACAGATTCCTATGGGACTAACTGGTGTGTTATAACAGCGCTCCGATGTGAATAATTTAGTGCAGAAGTGACACTCTGGCCTTCAGTTTCATGCCATCCATCCATCCATCCATCCATCCATCTTCAACTGCTTATTCGTAGTCGGGTCGCGGGGGCAACAGCTCCACCAGAGTGCTCCAGACTTCCCTCTCCAGAGCAACATTAGTGACTTCCTCCTGGGGGATCCCGAGACGTTCCAAGGCCAGTGAGTCGATGTGTTTCCTCCAACTGCGCCTTGGTCTGCCCCGGGGTCTCCTCCCAGTGGGACGTGCGTCGAGGACCTCCCTAGGGAGACGCCCGAGAGGCATCCTAACCAGATGCCCGAACCACCTGAGCTGGCTCCTTTCCAGGCGAAGGAGCAGCTGTTCTACTCCGAGTCTCTCTCGTGTGACTGAACTTCTCACCCTATCTCTAAGGGAGATGCCAGCCACCCGTCGAAGAAAACTCATTTCGGCCACTTGTATTCGCGACCTTATTCTTTCGGTCATGACCCACACTTCATGACCATATGTGAGAGTAGGAACTAGGAACGAAGATTGCTCGGTAGACGGAGAGCTTTGCCGTTTCACGTCGATAGGACCAAAAATAGTGCCGGAGATTAGCTGTCCACAGACAGACGGATGCACACGTGGACACATGTGTAATCTGTCATGTAGCAAAGAGTAGTAGCATTTACAGCACGGGTTGCGAATTCAAAACCTCAAACTAAGATAATATCAATGGCAAGCTTAGGATAGCTGCTGAGGAGAAAATTGAAAACAGAAAGGTTTTACAAATAGGTTTTTGGAAGTTGTGAATAGAAGATTTGTGAATCAAGTTTTTTTTCCCCCACCAGACACCACCCCTACTGCTCTCCTAACCTCTCCCCTGTTTGGTGCTGACAGCCCTGCCCTGTTTGATGTTCTGGATGAGAGACAGTGTTTGCTAATACAGACTCTACCCTATAGGTAAGCACCACCACAGGTTGGTTCTTGTCAAACTGACTGGGTGGGAGGGAATGTACTGTAGGTGCACTGTAAAATCCCCAATGGTACAGTAATTAAACTGAGAAGTACAAATTCACCTGAATGGACCTGCTATAGGCTGCCGCTACACACTACAGTATATTAACACAGAGAATTTCAGGTCCATTTGACACTTACACTGTAAGCCTGAATATTGCACCGTGCGGTCGATGGTGTGTACACCGTGCGACATGTACAATAGTCCTATTTGAATTGGAAACACATTTGTGTCTTGTCACATGCTGTTGTATCTTGCTGACTCACGAGACCCCACCGAGAGGATGTAGAGCCTCCGTCCTACTTGGCTACTCCTCCCACCAAACACTCCCTGCTGACAGGCGCCATGCACCCCAGTCGGGAGGAGTACGTACGTACAGTGACAAATATCACCCTCCTTGCCCAGCTTTCCTCCCCCTAACACAAGCCAATTGTGTTTGTATAGACACTCGACCAAGCACCGCGATGGGTTCGAACCCCCATAAGAGATTAACTTTGACCAGAACACACCAAAGTGCTCCAGCATAATATACGTGAAAGGTGTGGGAATTAAACTGGGAAACCTTTGTTGACTGCAGAGCTCGAGAACAATCCACCACAACCATTACACATTTAGACTATGATATTGAGTTGTCCTGGTACTTCTGATGTGTTGTTTGCATGGTAAATGACCTGGTACTTCTGATGTGTTGTTTGTTTGCATGGTAAATGACCTGGTACTTCTGATGTGTTGTTTGTTTGCATGGTAAATTACCTGGTACTTCAGATAGGTATTAGGTCACCTATGTTGACGTAAAACACTGATACAAGCAGTACAGTATGGTATATGGTTTGCAAAACAGACCACAGAGGTCTGGTCCTATAGATTATCATGCTGAGGGCCTTATATACTGTATATTTGATACATTGCTTTGGCTTCATCATATTTATTTAATTTAAATATAAATAAAACTATATGAGGGCACTACAATTTATATTCCCAGGCTTCTGTCTCCAGCCCTGTTGGTCCATGCATGCTACTGTACATCTGGACTGTGAATGACATTGTAATGTGTGTCCTAGTGATGCTGCGGTGATGTTCGCAGGGTTCACTTTCCAAGGTTTGCTCTCCATACGGCCAAAATAAATTAAAAACTGAAACTGTATTGTGTGTTCACAAAACTAACTGAAATTATAGAAAAAATACCCTTAGTTATAGTTTTAGTTTTAATAGTTTTAGTTATAGTTTTTTAGTTTAAAAAACTAAAACTAAACTATAACTAAACTAAAACTAAGCATTTCACCAAAATAAAAACTAAATAAAAACTAGCAAACCCGCTCTAAAAACTAACTAAAACTAACTGAATTAGGAAAAAAAAAGCCAAAACTAACTAAAACTAAACTATAATGAAAAAAACAAAACTATTATAACCTTGCTGTAAACTCCGGTTGCACAGTAATGATGTAATGACAGCCCTTTATTATGTCTCTTCCCCTTAGCTCTGGACCAGAGCGTTAGTGAGCTGATGCTACTTATAGTTCCACTGATCCAAGCCTGAACACCATCAGTTGATTGGATCATTAAAATAAAGATGCTCTCGCAATGCACGCTGCCCAACTGCCCACCCATCTGACCAATAATTAATAAGGCAGGTTATAGATGTGTGGTCAGATGGGTGGGCCACAAACGCATTCGAGATTTTCATTTGGCCGATTTGGTCCCGATCCGAGAAAAGGCTGCGAACCACTGACCTATAATCAACCTGCCGTCAATCAAAAATGTATACACACCCCAGAGATCCATCTGGAATGAGTGTGACAGTGGCGTTTAAATTCTTTGCTCATCAACTCTCAAGGTCTATTGTCTATAATCTCACAGGCATACAGCCAAACACAACCCGAGTGCAATTCCAAATATGTGTCAACTTATACCTCCCTTGGCCTTATTTGCCCTCTGCCCCTTCCTGCATGCATTCTCTATGAGTGGCGGTGGTCCAGGCCAGGGATGTAAGTGTGTGCAGTCTAACTGCTCCCCATGGGACCTGGATAAACAAGGGAACCATGCCCTGTCAATTACCCCCCAGGAGGAGTCAATACACAAAAAAGCATGTATGCACATATTAGCTTTCTCTCACCACTGATGTATGCTACCAGCACTCATGCATGTGCATGCTCAACAATCACATACAAGGCATATGGTGGCATCTTCCGCACGCACGCACGCACGCACGCACGCACGCACGCACGCACGCACGCACGCACGCACGCACGCACGCACACTCACACACACAAAACAGGCGTGATTTCCCCAGGTAGCTGTTCGGAGCATATACGCTGGGGGGATTTGTAAAGGCCTTGTTTAACACAGATGTCAAAATAAGAGAGCGGAAGAGAATTGGGTTGCTTTTGACAGAGATGTTGGGTCTGAAGATATTTTGATTGACATGGAGAAAAGCTCTCGATTTAACCTTCTCCTCGTCTGACTGACGGAGCACCTTCTGAATGATCAAACACGCAGACAATGCAATTTGTGCCTCCGTTCAGGCTCGGGTGTGTTTTAGTGAGTGTGGTCAAAGAGGTTTTTGCATTCGAAATGGACATACACAGTAGAATATTCAGTGTTAATTTAACTCCGAATTGTGTACAAATGTGGACCTGTGTCCAGTGTTAGTGTTAGATTAACACTTTATGGACTAAGGACTTTTCAGTTTAGCTATTCCTAACATGGCCTGCTGGATGAGCTGTAGAACTGTGTACTGTAATGTAGGTTTGAGTTTCAACTAACATTCCCCCCTCAGTTTAATCCAAAACGTTCATACTGTATTGTAAAAAATAAATATTAACGTATAGTATGTCTGGCCACGATCGTGGCTCAAGTTCGCTTGAGATGGCACGACTCCGTCGCGGTCAAAACAGTAGCCATCATCAACCCACAGAATAACGACAAAAAACACCTACTGAGCTCGTCGTCGGTATAGGTCAGTACTGTATGTCCGCACACCAGAATGATGCTCCCTTCGTGGGTATTTTTATTGGTGGTAACGTTTCGAGCCAGAACCTCGGGTATACATACAGCAGGCTACTTACTTCTTGCACCTTATGTCTAAACTCAGGTATACATACCTGCTACTTCCTGCACCTTATTTCTATCCTAATGGACATAATAACTGCTGCTTGTGCTCTGGCCCCCCCGGAGGACCGGAGGTTCAAAGGTTATATTGCCGAGACAGGGATTACACTTTCTGTCTATGTGTGACATTGACAGGTCAGGTGGGATTTCTTTTTCTTTTCTTTTCTTTTAACCATTCACATTGCAGTAGGCAGGTGGTGTGAGTCAAGTAAATGAGAGTCCAATCAACAAGGAAGTTGAAGGTCAACAGGTCAAGGTAATTGAAACAGGGAATACAATGACAACATGTCCATGCCGGATCACAATTTGTTTTGGCAACAAGTTAAATCTAAAAAAGAATCTGAATGGAAGAATTACTTACATTTTAAATGTGGTTCAAGGTGGTTCATAGGTCATACAGTACAATTATTACTCTCGAACTACCTCTTCTGCTGCAACAAAACACATACAGCACAAGACCATACCATAGACATAGCATCTGTATATGACTTGCGGAAAGAAACGGTATTTGAAACCTTAAGTTCTGGTTTGGATGCTATATGATTCCTGATGGCACAGATGTATAGATTAGCATGTATGAGAGGTCATTTTGACCGTTTTTTTTAGACTTTGAAGTTGATTATCTTTGCCCATGAAGCTCTCAGAAGGTTCCCCTTCCATGACCATCATCATCCATCACCATTCTATCATCTCAGAATGTTTTGACATCTGAAACATTTTCTAAATATGAATTTAAGCACATGCTACTTGTGTCCCTTTTTATATAGTATAAAAGGTATCTCGTTGACATGTGATTAGAATATTTTATAGACAGAACTTCTTCTAAATTATACTAAACCACTTTATCAAAATAAATGAAATTGTGTTTTTAATTTCACTCCTTCCCCCAGTGAATTCCACAAGCCAGTACCTATGCTTTTAACTCATGATGACTTAACGCATTTTGGACGGGAACCCCTTTTGGGGTTTTAAGCATTACGTTATACTTTAGCTATTGAAAAATAGCAGATCTACAAGCTCATAGCGCGCCACCGAGTGGCGTGCTACGAGCTTGCAGGTCTGCTATTTTTGAAAAATCGTGAAAATGCGGCACAAATCTTTGAAAATTGAACATATTCTTTCAGAAGACTTAATGATGAAACCACACAAAAGCAATGTGTATTCAGACCTTCTCCTGAGAAGGTAAAATATGAGTTTCTATAAGATGGACGATCATGCTAAAGCCTGAATGTAGTAGACAGTAGTCTGGTATGAACGTAACTAAGTCTGAAGGCTTAACTAATACCAAGGGTAAATAGAGGGCTTCAGTGAACTAAGTCTAGAAGTCTGCTCTCCAGGAGACACAAAGAATGTCAGTTTACTTTAGTGTGGGAAGAAGAGAAAAAGGCACTCAACAAGGCAGTTCATATATCAGTCTGCTAAGGAACATCTAAAAACCGTTTTCATGCAAGTCTAAGCCCACTGTTGAAAGAGTAAATTAAGTTTTTAGGAAGTAAATTATTGCTTCCAATGACATGGGAGAATTGCTCTACAAAGCATGGTCGTTTTACTATTGTTTGAACAATAAGACTAAGAATTTAAAAGCCCTTTTAGTGGCCACTAGTAGCCATGCTACTCCTTACATGTGACAGGACCAAATGTGTGAAACAACCAACATTGCTGTAATCAAACAACCACCTGCTCTCACTAGAGGGGTTAGAAAATAAACAATTATAAGCGATATCTTGTGTTTACAGTCGACATTTTTGTCAAAGAGTGGCTATAGAGGAAAGGACATGGGGCTTAATTGCTCAAATGGTTAGGGTTCATCCTCCAGGGATTATGAATTTACTGGCACACCAGCCTTTTGATTTTGAGATCTCTTGTGGAAGCCCAAACCACACCAGCTGCAACTCCTTGCAACTACTCGCAACTCCGTGCAACAAAACAAACCACACCAATGCAACTCCTTGCAGCTGCCATTGGGAATAATGGTTGCAAGTTGCAAGTAGTTGCATGTTGCAGGTAGTTGCGTGTTGCAGAGAGTTGCATGGCGTGTGGTTAGGCCTTCAGGTTGGCAGTGGCACTAAAGGAAATGTATGGGCGTATCCTGAGGGGAGCATGAAGGTGTACTGTAAATTACAAATAGCTCATCATAAGAAAAAGTATAGCTGGTACATTAGTACCAATATTTGCCCCATGGTGTGCTCCTCTGACCTTCAACGTATTGTTTGGACACCTTTGTCTTGGATCAGTGTATAGAGTAGACATTGACACAAGATAAGCTCTTTCACCTACTTGTGAGGCCTTCTGCATCGCTATGAGGAACTGCTCTTCTGCAAAGAGAGAAAACGTATTCATGTAATCTCCCCTCTTTGACCTGTCTGGTACTTTTTTTGTGTACACTCACAAACAAACGGTGCGTGACAGAAATAAAAAAGAACCTCGCCCCCTTGGGAAGAAGAGACAACTCCAAAAATGTTGGCAGCAACTTAACAAAGCACCTGTCTGACAAAGAAGCATACTGTAGAGAGCACACACACGCTTGATTGCACGCATGCACACACACACATGCACACACAAATCCTCTGAGAGTAGAGTAATACAAATAAAAATAAAGCATTGACCCAAATGAACTCGGGTACATACATACACCCACAAACTCAGACACAACTCCACAAATGAGGCACAAAGAACGACAAAGCAGCAGGAGCACAGTTAGCGCAACCAAACAAGACAAGCGTGAGAAATTATGCCAGCCAGACCAGACAATGAACATCGTTGCGCGGTGCAAAGGAGAGGAGCTGGAGGTAGCAAGCAGAAGAGGCGGGTGACATCAGACTTAAAGCCCAGAGACGGGGGCTTGTTAACAGGCAGCTCTATTAGGGCGCCTCCCGGCCCCTTTTCCATCCTCCTGTGTCCTCCACGCCTCTCACGTCGCACCTAAATTGGCCCCCCAGAACTCCATATCGGACTCCCCTCCCGGCCTCCAGCTCTCATGTATATGCATCACAAATCCCTGTAGACACGGATAGATAGATAGGCAGGCCGAGCAGAGCAGAGCTATGGACTAACCTAACAAAAGCAATTTGGAACCGATGCACCGTCTGGGTCAAGTGCCCTGCATCTCCCCCCTCAATTGTTTTAATCAGTCGGAGGTGTAGGTGTACGGAGAGAGCTCGAAGGCACCTAAAGGCACCTTCCCCACGCACGCACGCACGCACGCACGCACGCACGCACGCACGCACGCACGCACGCACGCACGCACGCACGCACACACACACACACACACACACTGCACACACACACACACACACACACACACACACACACACACACACTAACCATTATTCTGAGATGGGTAAATTGTGGATGCGGTTGTTAAGGGAGACGAATATGACAGGCTATCTTGTGGATGAGTCAATTTAAAAAGGAATTGAACTTTTTTACTTTTACGCCGAACTACGCTTCTAAACGTCGAGTTATCAGAGAGGACTATAGTTTGAAGAGTTTAAATTTAAGGGTTTGAGACGAGAACCCTGGAGGTGTTAACATGGAAATGCATTTGTTAAGAGATACCACAGCTATCTGGTCCACAGATGTCCTTCAGTTTCCCATTAATGTTGATTGTTTAAAGCTGCTATATGAAACTTTTATGCCTGCCCAGAAGTTGAATGTGGGTCTCCTAAAGAATACCAAACGAGTCGCCCCTTTACCAACTCGCCCCGGGCGTATACAGCCGGCGGAACTGCACGGCCTGGTATTCCTAAAGTAACCTATAAGTAAATTATGCTTAAACGGTTAAACCTAACCTTATTCCTAACCTTAACCTCATTAAAACTATGCCTAAATCTAACCCTATACCTAAACTTAACCCCAGTAAAACTATGCCTAACCCTAAACTTATTTCTAAACCATATTCTCAGTAAAACAAAATAAAGAATTCAAGAACAAACCGTGGCACCGAGCGGTCGGCGGAAAAATCGAGGGGCGAGATGGTTCAGGGGCGACCGTACCTGATACCCTCCTAAAGAGATGGTTCAGGGGCGACCGTACCTGATACCCTCCTAAAGAGATGGTTCAGGGGCGACCGTACCTGATACCCTCCTAAAGAGATGGTTCAGGGGCGACCGTACCTGATACCCTCCTAAAGAGATGGTTCAGGGGCGACCGTACCTGATACCCTCCTAAAGAGATGGTTCAGGGGCGACCGTACCTGATACCCTCCTAAAGAGATGGTTCAGGGGCGACCGTACCTGATACCCTCCTAAAGAGATGGTTCAGGGGCGACCGTACCTGATACCCTCCTAAAGAGATGGTTCAGGGGCGACCGTACCTGATACCCTCCTAAAGAGATGGTTCAGGGGCGACCGTACCTGATACCCTCCTAAAGAGATGGTTCAGGGGCGACCGTACCTGATACCCTCCTAAAGAGATGGTTCAGGGGCGACCGTACCTATACCCTCCTAAAGAGATGGTTCAGGGGCGACCGTACCTGATACCCTCCTAAATTTCTAACACTCTGTCAAGAGGCAATCAATCCCTGTTTGTCCAGGGTAGATATGGTGCTTATGAGCTTCAGGCAGTACTGCGTGTCCACCAGTAGGCGTCCTACCCGACACAGGGGTCCCAATTTCTTAACCTCCGACCACAGCAGTAGAATAAGTAGTATGTTATATTAACACACTCAACTTTACATTCACAGATTGGTTCGTTTCATTCATTAAAATACGTTTTTCAGCTTTAACATTATTAGCATTGTCCCTTCAAATCAAGAAGCACTGGATAGTTGTAATCTAACAATTACACTAAACTAGGATCAGCTATGAACCGATAAACGAAGAGTTATAGAGGCATATTGGCAATTATTTCCACAGTACATGCCAACGCACAGGTCACAAGGACAAATGTGTCTATTACAGGGGAAAAGGAACGCAGGTTCCCAACCAAAATAATAATAATGTTGAGCTATCCCCTTAAGGAGTTTTAACAAGAGCCTTTTAGAGCCTTTAGAGCCTGTGAGCGTGATGTGTGACATGTGTCTGGCGTGGTTTCTGGTTCCGGTCGAGAGGCAGAAAACAGCAGCTGGGGATACAAAAGAGGCAGAAATGCTGATTCCACAGATCAAAACAGATCAAAATCCAAAACAAACGTGTAGTCCCTAAAGCTGCCACGTTCCGTGATTCACCCGAGATTTAACGACAAATGTTTTGATGTGTGAAAAATCCTCCAGTGTCCATTATACTGGGCCTAAATTGTCAAATGTTAATCCTTTCGACGTTACCTGTGCTGGGAGGGTGTTGGGCTGACAAGACCTTACTGATGTCATGCCGAACCATTTTGTCTAAATCACCTCTCCGCTAAGTTATTTAGTGGCCAAAATGTGACAAAACTTAACACCACTACAAAGAGATCGTTCACCAGACCAGGAGTTTATGTACTGCACTGACATTATACGTTTTTGTTGGTTTAGTTACTGGACTCCTTGAGGCAAATCAACACAGAAAAACAAACAAAGGCATTTTATTTTAATGAACTGTCTAGTCACTGTCTAGTGATTAAATAAATAAGGGTGCTGACTAGACTGATTTTGGCCAGGACTAGACTGAGCTGTGGACATTGCTCTTTGCCCTCAAGCTTCTATATGTAATTGTATTTTCTTTTCTTTTCTGTCTTGTTTTATGTCAAATGTGTGTGTGTGTGTGTGTGTGTGTGTGTGTGTATATAAATATATATATATATATATATATATATATATATATATATATGTGTGTGTGTGTGTGTGTGTGTGTGTGTGTGTGTGTGTGTGTGTGTGTGTGCATTGGGGAACCTGGGTCAATAATTCATACTCTCAAGAACGACCACTGCGTTTCTTCAAACGACACTCCAGAATTTGCTCTGCTGCCTCTGTTATTAGACTTGGTTGTTTTGAACTATTCCTATATGAATTTGAACTGTTCCTATATGAATTTGAACTGTTCCTATATGAATTTGAACTGTTCCTATATTAATTTGAACTGTTCCTATATGAATTTGAACTGTCCCTAAACTCCCTATATGAATTTGAACTGTTCCTATATGAATTTGAACTGTTCCTATATGAATTTGAACTGGATTTGTATGCATTTGGACAGCAGATAAATGGCAAAACTGCTTCAACATTTTTAACCACTTAAGCCCTGTTTTATACTACATTGTACAATGCTGTCACACACACACACACACACACACACACACACACACACACACACACACACACACACACACACACACACACACACACACACACACACACCTTGCCCTGCCCAAAATAGGTTCCCAGGTTGAAAGTGGTTAATGACCTATCTGGCATTTACATTACTCAAAACCGCTCCACGATGCTGTCCATCATGGTCAAACCTTCACATACTTGTCAGTTATGGCTGTGTAGTTTTGACAGTTTGTATTGAGAGGCACATGATGAGGCACATGATGACTCACAAAGCACCGCAAGTAGCAGACCTTGACAATCATGTACAGTAGAGCAGTACATGACTCACAGAACTGGCTTGTACCATGTTGTAGAATGGCGTGGGAGGGCTTGCTTGACTGTGTGGTCCATACCATCTTGGCATAAAAACTGTATCACTGAGGTGTGTGTGTGTGTGTGTGTGTGTGTGTGTGTGTGTGTGTGTGTGTGTGTGTGTGTGTGTGTGTGTGTGTGTGTGTGTGTGTGTGTGTGTGTGTGTGTGTGTGTGTGTGTGTGTGTGTGTGTGTGTGTGTGTGTGTGTGTGTGTGTGTGTGTGTGTGTGTGTGTGTGTGTGTGTGTGTGTGTGTGTGTGATAAGCCCTAGGCCTATGCCAAAGTTCACAGACTATACGAAAACTTGAAGACTCACCTTAATCCAGACTGTACTTGTGCAACTGTCTAAGGACTTAATACTTGTCTTGTGGTGCAAAATTTGAAAGGCCCACATATAAAACGCACGCACGCACGGCGCGCGTGCATGCACGCAAGCACGCACGCACGCACGCACGCACGCACGCACGCACGCACGCACGCACGCACGCACGCACGCACATGCACATGCACACACAGTTGTGAATCAAGTGTACAGGAGTAGAATTTAACTTTCCTAACTTGTAAAAACAAGGATATACAGAAGCCTTATTACCAAAGCCTTACCCATACCTCTGTCTTTGTCATCTGAATACATTTGCCTTATATTCTTAATCATTGTGATTTAGTCATCATTACCTGAAAATTTGATACTTGATAATTGGAGTTGGCTTGAAATGGGAAACTGTAATCATGCAATTGTTTTCTATGTTGACTGTAAATGATTAAACTGTGTGTATAAGCACTTGATGGTAGGTACTGTACCAACACTGCTAAGGTAACAATGTTGTGTAAGTAAGTATTCCCTGCAGTCAGGGGAAACATTGTTGACTATGGAATCTTCTTGTAACTTGTGCATCAAATGGAGTAGATCAGCCAATGATTGTTAAGTATATTGGTTAATTTCACATTTGCATAGACTTTTTTTCCCTACGCATTTTCCCTACGCATAGCGCGGCGCTACGAGCTTGTAGATCTGAATATCTTGAATATATATTCTTTCAGAGCGAACGTTTTCAACTCAAATCTTTGCTTCTGGGGGGTCCCTGGAACAACATATTTTCAGATGGGGGTCGGCGGCCATAATTTTTGGGGTCCTTGACATATTGAGCACCACTGATATAGAAACATAGGTATTTCAGAAAACTGTCAGGATTTAGAAGACATTTTTTAAATTTCGACGTCAGGCCTAAATGGGTTAAACTCCAGCATTGGGTATTGTTGGGAAAACGTTCACAGAAAACAGACCTGCAAGCTCACAATACATGCATTGTGAGCTTAGATTGGCTATTTTCAGCAGAGATATTTAATGTAGAGTGAAAACAGAAAAGTCAATAGAATAGAGCCCTGAGGGACTCCCATCCCATCATCCCATCAAGTATATATTAAGGTCTGAGTAGTTAAACCCTACAGTATATATGCTGTACTTTGTTGACCTGTGTCCCCCAGGGCTCTGTACTGGGCCCGCTCCAATTTCCCCTCTACAGCAGTTGTTGAAGCCATCCTCACTGTTTAGTTTGTATATTTATTAGTATTATCACAATTGTAGTAGTTATTAGGCATTATTTGTCATTGGTTAAATGGGTTATTAGTTAATTGAATTACTGTTTGGACACCAAGGGCACGCCTCCCCAGGCATAATTGATGGAGGGCATAAGTAGGCCTGGGTGATTGGGGAGCGGCATGCACATGCACCTGATGGACAAACATTTTTGAGTGGTGTAAACCACTCCTACAACTGGCTTTGTTAGTCTGTCTGTCTGTGCTCAAAAAATTAGCATGGTTGATGCTGATTTCATTACGTCAGACCACAGCTGATCAGTCTATATAAGACCTTACACCACTCAGTTCACACGGGTGTGATTTTTTACCAGACAGAGAGAAAGACAGCACAGAGATCATGCCATAAGGAAGAGAAGATGTGCCTGTTTGTAAGTAGTAGTAGTAAGTAGCCTTGCCGAGCCATGAGGCCCATAGGGCAGGAGCCTATCTCCTGTTTCTGTAGCGTGAGGCAGCTTGATGTACAACTACACCCCCTGGACATGACGCTAGTATGTCGCAGGGACTTACCCCCAATCCAACCATTGATGCTGAGTGTCAAGCAGGGAGGCATTGGGTCCCATTTTTACAGTCTTTGGTATGACCAAGGACTGTCTAAAGAGGACGAGACGCGAAGACCGTACGGGCGACGCCATGTTGCTTATGGTGCTCCATGGAAGGAAAGAAACATGCGCAATGGGCTATATGCAGCCAACACTTCCGCGTTCAGCTTCCTTGGTCTTAACTGTGCATGTTTCTTTCCTTCCATGGAGCACCATGGCGTCGCCCGTACGGTCTTCGCGTCTCGTCCTCTTTAGACCGTCCTTGGGTATGACCCGGCCGGGGATCGAACCCCGACCTTCCAGTCTCAGGGCGGACACTCTAACCACAAGGCCACGGAGCTGTTTATAATGTACAGTATTATTCACTGCACGTTGGAAAGTACATGCAAACAAAAATGACATTGAACCTGTGGACATTGATTTATTTTTGTTCTGTGTACATCCATACATAGTCTCTGGGTGCATCAGTGGGTTTGTTGGCTTTGTGGAAATGTTTGGAACCAACAAAAGAGCCACAACAGCAGTGCTTCCCAAACCTTTTAGCACAAGATCCAAAAGAACATTTTGACGTTTGCCTGGCTGGGACCCAAACTAGTCAAAATGGCAGATCTACAAGCTCACAACATGCCACTTTTTGCTGCGTGTATTTACAGTAGGCCTATGTGTTGTGATTTTTCTTCTTTTTGAGTGGTGTAAACCACTCCTACGACTGGCTTTGTTAGTTTACGTGTCTGTCTGTCTGTCTGTCTGTCTGTCTGTCTGTTCGTACCAAAAAATGAGCATGGTTGCTACGGTCACCCAGTTCACCCGGGTGTGATTTCATTAGTCAGACATTACGTCAGATCAGAGCTGATCAGGCTATATAAGACCTTACACCACTCAGTTCACACGGGTATGATTTTTTGTATGCTGATGGCTGCTTGGCACAAAATTAATTCCCGCATGGACAATAAAGCATCCATCTATTTTCACTACTCCGTAACTTTTTTATTTATTTATGAAAATGTTATTTTATAAATGTGAAAAATGTTGTTTAATTGATAAAGTTATGCTTTTTTGTTTCGTTTTCTTTTTCTTTTTTTTTAAAATAGTAGCCTACACCTAAAATATAGATATAGAAATGTACAACACGTCATGGGTGATCTAGTAAAGTTGATATGTTTGCAGAATATTTGTCCCCAGACCAGTGACTCTAAGCTAGGGGCTCGTGTCGTTGAGAGAACAGACAAACTGAACCAAATGTAACTCCTAATTACATTACAATGTCCACAGGCTGCATGCATGCGCGTTCTAGGAGCTAATGTGGTGTTGGTAAAGAAAATGACATTTGACATTTGAGAGAGGCTATTACACAATAAGCAGACAAACTGTCTCCCTGATGAAGTGCTGTTTGGCGGTGAGCCGGTGCCACTGTGACTGACTGTGACTGACAGGCTGACGGGCCCATACTGGCCACGTCACAGGCAAGCGGCAGAAGCAGGTTAGACCAGTCTCCTCCACACAGAGGGAAGCCTGTAAGCAGTGGTGGAAAAGGTATTTTATTATACAATATATATATACATAAATAAATAAAATGCTGGCCCGGGTGGCAGGCGTAGCCTAGCCGTCTGGGCACCTTGGCTGGTAATCCAGTCTGGCAGTGTGCCGCGGGTTCGACTCCCGATCCAGACGGCCTTTGCTGCATGTCACCCCCCCCATCTCTCTCTCCCCATCTCCTGTCAGCCTACTGTCACCCTATCCCTCAATGAAAAAATAAATCAAGGCGAAAGCCACAAAAACGTATGTAAACTAGAAAAAGTGCCCCTCGGGGCACAGGTCTCCACCAGGATATGATAGTTTGTGACGTAACGGTATATTCATAATGCTTAGTAATGTTATAGAGATGAATGCATGTTGTGTTTTCAATAAATGGCTGGCATACATTACATGACAGATCCGGCGTGATTACATAAACTAGACTATAAAGATCACTTGCGTGATATTTTGATAAAATCTGAAGGACTAATAATGATTGAATGAATGATTCTGACACTCCAGCCCGGCTGCCCGGGGGTCAGTGGTAGCTGATTGATTGCCGACCATAGATGGGCTATAAGTGCCACGAGAGCCATGCCTTCAACGACTGTAAGAGCCACGACCACGACCCCGGGCTGGTGTGTGCCCGGCCTGGCCTTGCCTGTGGGGAGAGAAAGGCGGTGAATGTGTGCAATGGGAGTAGCCGGGGAGCCTGTCACCCAAAATTTGTCAGGACATACTTTGTATTTGTGTTTTTTCTATTCACTTGGTCATAAGGTCGATAGACATCATCACAAATATGATGAGGTCAGCACATTTGGGCACATTTGGGCAAGTGGATATGTCCGAATTTAGGCCCAAATGTGCTGACCTCATCGTTTGTTTTTAGGCCAAGGAGTGTTTTCCGTGCAAAACTAATGCTTGGAATGGATTCAGAATCATGAACACCCCTAGTTTGACATGTCACATGCTACTTAAAGCATAATGAAATTTGGAAAATGTTGCCTTATATTGGTTGTCTATGGTGTGGTATACAAAAATGGCCATAGCTTTTTTTTCGCGATGTTTCCGGCAGAGCAGACCTCTCATTCTGTGGACCTTAATGACCAAGTGAATAGAAAAAAACACAAATAAAAAGTATATATGTCATGACATCACAGGTCTCTATTCCTTGAGCTTTTGGGCCTGTGGCTCCCCGGCTAGAGGCGAACGGGGCAGAGACGGAATAGAGACGGAACAGAGAGACGGCAGAACCCAATACCAGACCCCCGACCACAGCAGCGCCCAGACATCTGTCTGGGCTTGTTGTAAGTAACGTTCTCTGGTATTTGGCAACGTACTCCACCTGTAACTATCATTGTTGAATTTAAGTTACTGTGAACAGATGTACTGGCGGCTTGTTCCTTGTCTATTCGCAGGAAACTAAGGAGAAAGAAGTGTACGAAGACTCCCTCCACCCGATTGGTTTTCCCTCATGGACTGATTGCCAAATTTGCACATTTTTGATAAGAGGACTTTTTAAGAGTTATTGTTCATTCTTGTGGTTATTTTGGTTAATTTTGTTTAGGGTTTAATTTAGTTTTGTAGGCTTTTAATTAATAGGTTTGTTTTATTGTTGCCTGGCTTATAGTACAGGGGTTCCGTCTCAATGTTAAATGTAGTTGTCATTTACAACTCATGTAAAAGTTTAACTTTCACTACTAATTTGAAGGTGAGGGTCTATAGAACCATTTTGGTTCGAGTGGCAACCACCCAGATAAAAAAATTGGCTTCTAGGGGCCGTACCCCCCATTAGCCCTACCAAAATATGTTAACTGTTGTAACTTTTGATTGAATTATCCAATCTGAACACATGAGATATGTATGGATTCACAATCAGGAGTAGCATTTGGTACTTAGACCATATTACACATATAATACCCCCCCCCCCCCCCCCCCCGTATTGGTGTATATCCACAAAAATAGCAAGTAGTCCAGCATCTATGTGCAGTATTTTGATGGAATTGTGCACTTTACGATAAAAGCATGAAATTTGGCACACAGTTGGAGCATGCTATAAGGAACATTGTTGACTATGGGGCCATCACAGAGTTGTCCCGTGGTAACCATGGCAGCCATTTTCTAAAATGGCCACCACCTGCTGTTATTTTACCAATTCAGGTTCTAGACCACTCAGGCCTAGTTCACACCTACACAACAAATGTTCGGTCCGTGTGTGATGCCTGATTGCTTTTTGATTGCTGCTCCAATTCATTTTCAATGGGAGTCACATGGTTTGACCAAACATTTTTGTTTGATGAGGGGGGAGCAATCAGCAATCAGCCATCAAACACAAATGTTTGATCAAACCATGTGACTCCCATTGGAAAAGCATTGTGGTGGCCCAAAAAAACAAAAAAATGACCAAACATTGCTTGATTGGTGTTTGGTACGTGTGAATGAAGCCTAGGATTGATTCTGGTAACTAATCCTGCATTGTCAAGGATGAGGAATACAGTGGTACTATTTAGTGTAGGGCAACCAGACTATTGTTATTGTAAATGAGCGATACTTTGACGCACTACTCCTCCCACAGCTTTTGCCGCACGCACTCGAGCCATATATTAAATCGACCGGCTTCATCAGGAATCGTGTGCTTGTATTTTGCTAAGAGGTCCTTTGTATAGTTGAATTGATATTAATTAATTAGTTCTCCATAGCCTTATAATGAAAAGATCGAAGACTAATTAAGGCTCCAATTTAAGTATTTTTTTCCTTGGAGACCATATAGCTCTGACTTTACTGATGAAATGTAAATGAATGATTGTTTTTGAACCTGTAAACTACAACAAAACAAAAACTAAGGCAGTGCCCTGCTCAATTTGTTGTATTTGCATGAGAAAAAGATGAAAATCACGAAAAAAGGGCATAGCCTATACTATAGGTGCTATATGTGCTTCGAAATCATGAAAAATGGCACACTGTGTACTATATAGCCTGTCGCTTTTCCGTGATTTTCATCTTTTTTCAAATCCTCAAAAAACATGAAAAACGACATAGCGGCCTACTATAGTCCATGGTTTCGGACGGCATACTACGTTTTTCGTGAATTTGGAGGATTTGAAAAAAAGATGAAAATCACGAAAAAACAACATACTATAGTTCATGGTTTTGGACGGCATACTATAGCATGGCATTTTTTCATGATTTGCATTTTTTTTTAATCCTCCAAAATGAAAAAGTGTGACGAAAAAGTGTGACGAAAAAGTGTGACGGAAAAGCGTGACGGAAAAGCGTGACAGTCTGCCATTGAGCCCCATTATAAATTTCTCAAATTTGAAAGCACTATATTTCTAAATCTATGAAACATTTCAAAGATAAATTTTCAGGCACCGTAAGATGAACCTAAATAGGTCCGAATGGGGTTTCTAGATGTAAGTATGTAGGACTACTAGCATGCCAAAGTTTGTGCTATTGCTATTGAGAATGCATTGGGCGTTTAAGTTAAATAACTCAGAAACTAAACATTTCAAAGTAAAAAGTTCCAGCATGTGTCTCCACAGTAAGCTGAATTATAAAAAGTGTGAATTGAGTTTCTAGGTGAAAGTGATTTGCCATGAAAGGTGAAAGTGTGAAAGTGATTTTTTGACCGTGCCAATATCTGCCATTGAGCCCCATTATACATTTCTCATATTTGGTTTTGGACGGCATACTATAGCATTTTTCGTTTTTTGTGATTTTGGAGGATTTGAAAAAAAGATGAAAATCACGAAAAAACGACATACTATATAGTCCATGGTTTCGGACGGCATACTATAGCATGTCGTTTTTCGTGATTTTGGAGGATTTGAAAAAAAAGATGAAAATCATGAAAAAACAACATACTATAGTTCATGGTTTTGGATGGCATACTATAGCATGTCGTTTTTCGTGATTTTGGAGGATTTGAAAATCACGAAACAGGCCTACTATAGTTCATGGTTTCAGACAGCATACTATAGTATGTCATTTTTTCAGGATTTTGGGACACTATGTCAGAGCCAGGACTTGAACCTGTGGCCTCTTGATTCCCAGGCAGGCTCTGTACCCAGTGGGCCACTGTGCTTGCTGTATATGAAAAGCAAAATAGATAATGATAGATGAGCCAGAGACTTCTTTCCATTGTGGTTCATAAGCATTCAAACATCTAGAGATAAACAACAGCACAAAAAACAATAGACAAATCTCCTGTTATTTTATTTTTTATTTTATTTTTGTATCAATGTTGTTACTCACATGGAACAGCAGACTGTGTTGTGGCAGGTAGCAAGTAGGTCAGTAACTTAGCACACTGGTTACATGATCATGGAGGTTGTTGGTTCAAACCCCACTCAAATCTTTACTTGCCAAAATCTGCCATTGACCGACCCCCATTCTGAATTTCTCAAATTTAAAAGCACTATATTACTAAAACTATGAAACATTTCAAAGATTAATTTTCAGGCAAACAAGTCCACCGTAAGATGAACCTATATAGGTTCAAATGGGGTTTCTAGGTGTAAGTATGTAGGACTAGTAGCATGCCAAAGTTTGTGCTATTGCCATTGAGAATGCATTGGGCGTTTAAGTTAAATAACTCAGAAACTACAAAACATTTCAAAGTAAAAAGTTCCAGCATGTGTCTCCACAGTAAGCTGAATTTGAAACAGTGTGAATGCAGTTTCTAGGTGAAAGTGCTTTTTTGACGTGCCAATATCTGCCATTGAGCCCCATTGTAGATTTCTCAAATTTGAAAGCACTATATTTCTAAAACAATGAAACATTTCAAAGATTCCTTTTCAGGCAAACATGTCCACCGTAAGATGAACCTAAGTAGGTTTGAATGGGGTTTCTAGGTGTAAGTATGTAGGACTAGTAGCGTGACGACGAGTATAATAAACTGGAAGAAAAGTAACGAGTGTGTGTTCTGGTCCTGTTGATAGGACCAGAACACACCTGGGCTGGCTGCCAGGATCACATCCATCAATGGGGAGGCTGTCTGTGTCCTGTCATGGTTTCTCCTCTGTATTATAAGATAACACTTAAAAGCACTAAAGACACCTTTGATGCACAGCACCATTCAAATGCTCTGTACATGATCCCAAGGCCCCATTTGAAAAGTGACACCAAGAAGAACAACTTACAACCTAAAAATCACTGAGAGCTCAGTGGCACCCTTGTTAAGATGACGTCCATGTGAGCCAGAGGTTGTGAGTTCAAATCCAGCTGAGTTCCTCCTACTTTCACTCTGCAGCATGTTTTGGAGAATAACATCCAGAAGAGAACTGGAAAGAGATGGAAAGCTGAGGAGATTCTCAGAGAGCATGGTGGCACTCTGTGATAAACTGCTGTCTATGTGACCCACAGGTCGTGGGTTCAAGTTCAGCCCATGGCCTCAGACAGCATACTATAGCATGCCGTGCTATGAAAGAAAGACAAAAATCACTCGGAGACCATGGGCTATAGCCCATCGTCTCTGAGTCATTTTCGTCTTTTTTTCAAATCCTCACAAATGATGCGAAACGGCATTCTATAGTATGCCGTTCGAGTCCATGGGCTATAGCCCATCGTCTCGGAGTGATTTTCGTCTTTTTTTCAAATCCTCAAAAATGATGAAAAACGGCATGCTATAGTATGCCGTCCGATATGGGCTATAGGTCATAAATGATGAAAACGAGGATTTGAAAAAAAGACGAAAATGAATCAGAGACGATGGGCTCGTCTCGGTAGTCATTTTCGGAGTCATTTTCGTCTTTTTTTCAAATCCTCACAAATGATGGAAAACGGCATGCTACAGTATGCCGTTCGAGACCATGGGCTATAGCCCATGTCATGACCATGGGCTGTAGCCCATATCGGACGGCATACTAAAGCATGCCGTTTTTCATCATTTTTGAGGATTTGAAAAAAAGACGAAAATCACTCCGAGACGATGGGATATAGCCCATGGTCTCGAACGGCATACTATAGCATGCCGTTTTCCATCATTTTTGAGGATTTGAAAAAAAGACGAAAATCACTACGAGACCATGGGCTATACCCATGGTCTCGAACGGCATACTATAGCATGCCGTTTTGCATCATTTTTGAGGATTTGAAAAAAATACGAAAATCACTCCGAGACCATGGGCCCATCGTCTCGGAGTCATTTTCGTCTTTTTTTCAAATCCTCGTTTTTCATCATTTATGACCATGGGCTATAGCCCATATCGGACGGCATACTATAGCATGCCGTTTTTCATCACTTTTGAGGATTTGAAAAAAAGACGAAAACGTGGTTTTGAAAAAAAGACGAAAATCACTCCGAGACGATGGGCTATAGCCCATGGTCTCGAACGGCATACTATAGCATGCCGTTTTCCATCATTTTTGAGGATTTGAAAAAAAGATGAAAATCCCTCCGAGACCATGGGCTATAGTCCATCGTCTCGGAGTCATTTTCGTCTTTTTTTCAAATCCTCGTTTTTCATCATTTATGACCATGGGCTATAGCCCATATCGGACGGAATACTATAGCATGCCGTTTTCCATCATTTTTGAGGATTTGAAAAAAAGACGAAAATCACTCCGAGACCATGGGCTACAGCCCATGGTCTCGAACGGCATACTATAGCATGCCGTTTTCCATCATTTTTGAGGATTTGAAAAAAAGACGAAAATCACTCCGAGACATCTCAGAGTCATTTTCGTCTTTTTTTCAAATCCTCGTTTTTCATCATTTATGACCATGGGATATAGCCCATATCGGACGGCATACTATAGCATGCCGTTTTTCATCACTTTTGAGGATTTGAAAAAAAGACGAAAGCGAGGTTTTGAAAAAAAGACGAAAATCACTCCGAGACGATGGGCTATAGCCCATGGTCTCGAACGGCATACTATAGCATGCCGTTTTCCATCCTTTTTGAGGATTTGAAAAAAAGACGAAAATCCCTCCGAGACCATGGGCTATAGCCCATCGTCTCGGAGTCATTTTCGTCTTTTTTTCAAATCTTCGTTTTTCATCATTTATGACCATGGGCTATAGCCCATATCGGACGGCATACTATAGCATGCCGTTTTTCATCATTTTTGAGGTTTTGAAAAAAAGACGAAAATCACTCCGAGACGATGGGCTATAGCCCATGGTCTCGAACGGCATACTATAGCATGCCGTTTTCCATCATTTTTGAGGATTTGAAAAAAAGACGAAAATCACTCCGAGACCATGGGCTATAGTCCATCGTCTCGGAGTCATTTTCGTCTTTTTTTCAAATCCTCGTTTTTCATCATTTATGACCATGGGCTATAGCCCATATCGGACGGCATACTATAGCATGCCGTTTTTCATCACTTTTGAGGATTTGAAAAAAAGACGAAAACGTGGTTTTGAAAAAGAGACGAAAATCACTCCGAGACGATGGGCTATAGCCCATGGTCTCGAACGGCATACTATAGCATGCCGTTTCCTATCATTTTTGAGGATTTGAAAAAAAGTTGAAAATCCCTCCGAGACCATGGGCTATAGTCCATCGTCTCGGAGTCATTTTCGTCTTTTTTTCAAATCCTCGTTTTTCATAATTTATGACCATGGGCTATAGCCCATATCGGACGGCATACTATAGCATGCCGTTTTGCATCATTTTTGAGGATTTGAAAAAAAGACGAAAATCACTCCGATACCATGGGCCGTTTTTCATCATTTATGACCATGGGCTTTAGCCCATATCGGACGGCATACTATAGCATGCCGTTTTTCATCACTTTTGAGGATTTGAAAAAAAAACAAAAGCGAGGTTTTGAAAAAAAGACGAGAATCACTCCGAGACGATGGGCTATAGCCCATGGTCTCGAACGGCATACTATAGCATGCCGTTTTCCATCATTTTTGAGGATTTGAAAAAAAGACGAAAATCACTCCGAGACCATGGGCTATAGTCCATCGTCTCGGAGTCATTTTCGTCTTTTTTTCAAATCCTCGTTTTTCATCATTTATGACCATGGGCTATAGCCCATATCGGACGGCATACTATAGCATGCCGTTTTTCATCACTTTTGAGGATTAAAAAAAAAGACGAAAACGTGGTTTTGAAAAAAAGACGAAAATCACTCCGAGACGATGGGCTATAGCCCATGGTCTCGAACGGCATACTATAGCATGCCGTTTTCCATCATTTTTGAGGATTTGAAAAAAAGACGAAAATCACTCCGAGACCATGGGCCGTTTTTCATCATTTATGACCATGGGCTATAGCCCATATCGGACGGCATACTATAGCATGCCGTTTTTCATCACTTTTGAGGATTTGAAAAAAAGACGAAAGCGAGGTTTTGAAAAAAAGACGAAAATCACTCCGAGACGATGGGCTATAGCCCATGGTCTCGAACGGCATACTATAGCATGCCGTTTTCCATCATTTTTGAGGATTTGAAAAAAAGACGAAAATCACTCCGAGACCATGGGCTATAGTCCATCGTCTCGGAGTCATTTTCGTCTTTTTTTCAAATCCTCGTTTTTCATCATTTATGACCATGGGCTATAGCCCATATCGGACGGCATACTATAGCATGCCGTTTTTCATCATTTTTGAGGATTTGAAAAAAAGTAGAAAATCACTCCGAGACGATTGGCTATAGCCCATGGTCTCGGAGTGATTTTTGTCTTTTTTTTTAATCCTCAAAAACTATGAAAAATGGCATGCTATATATAGTATGCCGTCTGAGGCCATGGGCTGAACTTGAACCCATGACCTGTGGGTCACATAGACAGCAGCTTATCACAGAGTGCCACCATGCTCTCTGAGAATCTCCTCAGCTTTCCATCTCTTTCCAGTTCTCTTCTGGATGTTATTCTCCAAAACATGCTGCAGAGTGAAAGTAGGAGGAACTCAGCTGGATTTGAACTCACAACCTCTAGCTCACATGGACGTCATCTTAACAAGGGTGCCACTGAGCTCTCAGTGATTTTTTAGTTGTAAGTTGTTCTTCTTGGTGTCACTTTTCAAATGGGGCCTTGGGATCATGTACAGAGCATTTGAATGGTGCTGTGCATCAAAGGTGTCTTTAGTGCTTTTAAGTGTTATCGTGGATGTTAATCAGATAATACAGAGGAGAAACCATGACAGGACACAGACAGCCTCCCCATTGGTGGATGTGATCCTGGCAGCCAGCCCAGGTGTGTTCTGGTCCTGTTGATTGAGCTGAGAAGGACATATAAACCTTCAAGGTTTATAGATCCTGCTCTGCTCAATCAACAGGACCAGAACACACACTCGTTACTTTTCTTCCAGTTTATTATACTCGTCGTCACGCTACTAGTCCTACATACTTACCCCTAGAAACCCCATTCAAACCTACTTAGGTTCATCTTACGGTGGACATGTTTGCCTGAAAAGGAATCTTTGAAATGTTTCATTGTTTTAGAAATATAGTGCTTTCAAATTTGAGAAATCTACAATGGGGCTCAATGGCAGATATTGGCACGTCAAAAAAGCACTTTCACCTAGAAACTGCATTCACACTGTTTCAAATTCAGCTTACTGTGGAGACACATGCTGGAACTTTTTACTTTGAAATGTTTTGTAGTTTCTGAGTTATTTAACTTAAACGCCCAATGCATTCTCAATGGCAATAGCACAAACTTTGGCATGCTACTAGTCCTACATACTTTCACCTAGAAACCCCATTCAAACCTATTTAGGTTCATCTTACGGTGGACATGTTTGCCTGAAAAGGAATCTTTGAAATTTTTCATAGTTTTAGCATGCCGTTTTTCATAATTTTTTGAGGATTTGAAAAAAAGTCGAAAACGAGGATTTGAAAAAAAAACGAAAATCACCCCGAGACGATGGGCTATAACCCATGGTCTCGAACGGCATACTATAGCATGCCGTTTTCCATCATTTTTGAGCATTTGAAAAAAAGACGAAAATCACTCCGAGACCATGGGCTATAGCCCATCGTCTCGGAGTCATTTTCGTCTTTTTTTCAAATCCTCGTTTTTCATCATTTATGACCATGGGCTATAGCCCATATCGGACGGCATACTATAGCATGCCGTTTTTCATCACTTTTGAGGATTTGAAAAAAAGACGAAAATCACTCTGAGACGATGGGCTATAGCCCATGGTCTCGAACGGCATACTATAGCATGCCGTTTTCCATCATTTTTGAGGATTTGAAAAAAAGACGAAAATCACTCCGAGACCATGGGCTATAGTCCATCGTCTCGGAGTCATTTTCGTCTTTTTTTCAAATCCTCGTTTTTCATCATTTATGACCATGGGCTATAGCCCATATCGGACGGCATACTATAGCATGCCGTTTTTCATCATTTTTGAGGATTTGAAAAAAAGACGAAAATGACTCCGAGACGATGGGCTACAGCCCATGGTCTCGAACGGCATACTATAGCATGCCGTTTTCCATCATTTTTGAGGATTTGAAAAAAAGACGAAAATCACTCCGAGACGATGGGCTATAGCCCATGGTCTCGAACGGCATACTATAGCATGCGGTTTTCCATAATTTTTGAGGATTTGAAAAAAAGACGAAAATCATCATTTATGACCATGGGCTATAGCCCATATCGGACGGCATACTATAGCATGCCGTTTTTCATCACATTTGAGGATTTCAAAAGAAGACAAAAATCACTCCGAGACCATGGGCTATAGTCCATCGTCTCGGAGTCATTTTCGTCTTTTTTTCAAATCCTTGTTTTTCATCATTTATGACCATGGGCTATAGCCCATATCGGACGGCATACTATAGCATGCCGTTTTCCATCCTTTTTGAGGATTTGAAAAAAAGACGAAAATCCCTCCGAGACCATGGGCTATAGCCCATCGTCTCGGAGTCATTTTCGTCTTTTTTTCAAATCCTCGTTTTTCATCATTTATGACCATGGGCTATAGCCCATATCGGACGGCATACTATAGCATGCCGTTTTTCATCATTTTTGAGGATTTGAAAAAAAGACGAAAATGACTCCGAGACGATGGGCTACAGCCCATGGTCTCGAACGGCATACTATAGCATGCCGTTTTCCATCATTTTTGAGGATTTGAAAAAAAGACGAAAATCACTCCGAGACGATGGGCTATAGCCCATGGTCTCGAACGGCATACTATAGCATGCGGTTTTCCATAATTTTTGAGGATTTGAAAAAAAGACGAAAATCATCATTTATGACCATGGGCTATAGCCCATATCGGACGGCATACTATAGCATGCCGTTTTTCATCACATTTGAGGATTTCAAAAGAAGACAAAAATCACTCCGAGACCATGGGCTATAGTCCATCGTCTCGGAGTCATTTTCGTCTTTTTTTCAAATCCTCGTTTTTCATCATTTATGACCATGGGCTATAGCCCATATCGGACGGCATACTATAGCATGCCGTTTTCCATCCTTTTTGAGGATTTGAAAAAAAGACGAAAATCCCTCCGAGACCATGGGCTATAGCCCATCGTCTCGGAGTCATTTTCGTCTTTTTTTCAAATCCTCGTTTTTCATCATTTATGACCATGGGCTATAGCCCATATCGGACGGCATACTATAGCATGCCGTTTTTCATCACTTTTGAGGATTTGAAAAAAAGACGAAAACGAGGTTTTGAAAAAAAGACGAAAATGACTCCGAGACGATGGGCTATAGCCCATGGTCTCGAACGGCATACTATAGCATGCCGTTTTCCATCATTTTTGAGGATTTGAAAAAAAGACGAAAATCACTCCGAGACCATGGGCTATAGTCCATCGTCTCGGAGTCATTTTCGTCTTTTTTTCAAATCCTCGTTTTTCATCATTTATGACCATGGGCTATAGCCCATATCGGACGGCATACTATAGCATGCCGTTTTTCATCATTTTTGAGGATTTGAAAAAAAGACGAAAATGACTCCGAGACGATGGGCTACAGCCCATGGTCTCGAACGGCATACTATAGCATGCCGTTTTCCATCATTTTTGAGGATTTGAAAAAAAGACGAAAATCACTCCGAGACGATGGGCTATAGCCCATGGTCTCGAACGGCATACTATAGCATGCCGTTTTCCATCATTTTTGAGGATTTGAAAAAAAGACGAAAATCACTCCGAGACCATGGGCCGTTTTTCATCATTTATGACCATGGGCTATAGCCCATATCGGACGGCATACTATAGCATGCCATTTTTCATCACTTTTGAGGATTTGAAAAAAAGACGAAAGCGAGGTTTTGAAAAAAAGACGAAAATCACTCCGAGACGATGGGCTATAGCCCATGGTCTCGAACGGCATACTATAGCATGCCGTTTTCCATCCTTTTTGAGGATTTGAAAAAAAGACGAAAATCACTCCGAGACCATGGGCTATAGCCCATCGTCTCGGAGACATTTTCGTCTTTTTTTCAAATCCTCGTTTTTCATCATTTATGACCATGGGCTATAGCCCATATCGGACGGCATACTATAGCATGCCGTTTTTCATCATTTTTGAGGATTTGAAAAAAAGACGAAAATCACTCCGAGACGATGGGCTATAGCCCATGGTCTCGAACGGCATACTATAGCATGCCGTTTTCCATCATTTTTGAGGATTTGAAAAAAAGACGAAAATCACTCCGAGACCATGGGCTATAGCCCATCGTCTCGGAGTGATTTTCGTCTTTTTTTCAAATCCTCGTTTTTCATCATTTATGACCATGGGCTATAGCCCATATCGGACGGCATACTATAGCATGCCGTTTTTCATCACTTTTGAGGATTTGAAAAAAAGACGAAAACGTGGTTTTGAAAAAGAGACGAAAATCACTCCGAGACGATGGGCTATAGCCCATGGTCTCGAACGGCATACTATAGCATGCCGTTTTCCATCATTTTTGAGGATTTGAAAAAAAGATGAAAATCCCTCCGAGACCATGGGCTATAGTCCATCGTCTCGGAGTCATTTTCGTCTTTTTTTCAAATCCTCGTTTTTCATAATTTATGACCATGGGCTCCTATAACCCATATCGGACGGCATACTATAGCATGCCGTTTTGCATCATTTTTGAGGATTTGAAAAAAAGACGAAAATCACTCCGAGACGATGGGCTATAGCCCATGGTCTCGAACGGCATACTATAGCATGCCGTTTTCCATCATTTTTGAGGATTTGAAAAAAAGACGAAAATCACTCCGAGACCATGGGCTATAGCCCATGGTCTCAGAGTCATTTTGTCTTTTTTTCAAATCCTCGTTTTTCATCATTTATGACCATGGGCTATAGCCCATATCGGACGGCATACTATAGCATGCCGTTTTTCATCATTTTTGAGGATTTGAAAAAAATACGAAAATCACTCCGAGACGATGGGCTATAGCCCATGGTCTCGAACGGCATACTATAGCATGCCGTTTTCCATAATTTTTGAGGATTTGAAAAAAAGACGAAAATCACTCCGAGACCATGGGCCGTTTTTCATCATTTATGACCATGGGCTATAGCCCATATCGGACGGCATACTATAGCATGCCGTTTTTCATCACTTTTGAGGATTTGAAAAAAAGACGAAAGCGAGGTTTTGAAAAAAAGACGAAAATCACTCCGAGACGATGGGCTATAGCCCATGGTCTCGAACGGCATACTATAGCATGCCGTTTTCCATCATTTTTGAGGATTTGAAAAAAAGACGAAAATCACTCCGAGACCATGGGCTATAGTCCATCGTCTCGGAGTCATTTTCGTCTTTTTTTCAAATCCTCGTTTTTCATCATTTATGACCATGGGCTATAGCCCATATCGGACGGCATACTATAGCATGCCGTTTTTCATCATTTTTGAGGATTTGAAAAAAAGTAGAAAATCACTCCGAGACGATGGGCTATAGCCCATGGTCTCGGAGTGATTTTTGTCTTTTTTTTTTATCCTCAAAAACTATGAAAAATGGCATGCTATATATAGTATGCCGTCTGAGGCCATGGGCTGAACTTGAACCCACGACCTGTGGGTCACATAGACAGCAGCTTATCACAGAGTGCCACCATGCTCTCTGAGAATCTCCTCAGCTTTCCATCTCTTTCCAGTTCTCTTCTGGATGTTATTCTCCAAAACATGCTGCAGAGTGAAAGTAGGAGGAACTCAGCTGGATTTGAACTCACAACCTCTGGCTCACATGGACGTCATCTTAACAAGGGTGCCACTGAGCTCTCAGTGATTTTTGAGTTGTAAGTTGTTCTTCTTGGTGTCACTTTTCAAATGGGGCCTTGGGATCATGTACAGAGCATTTGAATGGTGCTGTGCATCAAAGGTGTCTTTAGTGCTTTTAAGTGTTATCGTGGATGTTAATCAGATAATACAGAGGAGAAACCATGACAGGACACAGACAGCATCCCCATTGGTGGATGTGATCCTGGCAGCCAGCCCAGGTGTGTTCTGGTCCTGTTGATTGAGCTGAGAAGGACATATAAACCTTCAAGGTTTATAGATCCTGCTCTGCTCAATCAACAGGACCAGAACACACACTCGTTACTTTTCTTCCAGTTTATTATACTCGTCGTCACGCTACTAGTCCTACATACTTACCCCTAGAAACCCCATTCAAACCTACTTAGGTTCATCTTACGGTGGACATGTTTGCCTGAAAAGGAATCTTTGAAATGTTTCATTGTTTTAGAAATATAGTGCTTTCAAATTTGAGAAATCTACAATGGGGCTCAATGGCAGATATTGGCACGTCAAAAAAGCACTTTCACCTAGAAACTGCATTCACACTGTTTCAAATTCAGCTTACTGTGGAGACACATGCTGGAACTTTTTACTTTGAAATGTTTTGTAGTTTCTGAGTTATTTAACTTAAACGCCCAATGCATTCTCAATGGCAATAGCACAAACTTTGGCATGCTACTAGTCCTACATACTTTCACCTAGAAACCCCATTCAAACCTATTCAGGTTCATCTTACGGTGGACATGTTTGCCTGAAAAGGAATCTTTGAAATGTTTCATAGTTTTAGCATGCCGTTTTTCATAATTTTTTGAGGATTTGAAAAAAAGTCGAAAACGAGGATTTGAAAAAAAAAACGAAAATCACCCCGAGACGATGGGCTATAACCCATGGTCTCGAACGGCATACTATAGCATGCCGTTTTCCATCATTTTTGAGCATTTGAAAAAAAGACGAAAATCACTCCGAGACCATGGGCTATATCCCATCGTCTCGGAGTCATTTTCGTCTTTTTTTCAAATCCTCGTTTTTCATCATTTATGACCATGGGCTATAGCCCATATCGGACGGCATACTATAGCATGCCGTTTTTCATCATTTTTGAGGATTTGAAAAAAAGACGAAAATCACTCCGAGACCATGGGCTATAGCCCATCGTCTCAGAGTCATTTTCGTCTTTTTTTCAAATCCTCGTTTTTCATCATTTATGACCATGGGCTATAGCCCATATCGGACGGCATACTATAGCATGCCGTTTTTCATCACTTTTGAGGATTTGAAAAAAAGACGAAAATCACTCCGAGACGATGGGCTATAGCCCATGGTCTCGAACGGCATACTATAGCATGCCGTTTTCCATCATTTTTGAGGATTTGAAAAAAAGACGAAAATCACTCCGAGACCATGGGCTATAGCCCATCGTCTCAGAGTCATTTTCGTCTTTTTTTCAAATCCTCGTTTTTCATCATTTATGACCATGGGCTATAGCCCATATCGGACGGCATACTATAGCATGCCGTTTTTCATCACTTTTGAGGATTTGAAAAAAAGACGAAAATCACTCCGAGACGATGGGCTATAGCCCATGGTCTCGAACGGCATACTATAGCATGCCGTTTTCCATCATTTTTGAGGATTTGAAAAAAATACGAAAATCACTCCGAGACGATGGGCTATAGCCCATGGTCTCGAACGGCATACTATAGCATGCGGTTTTCCATAATTTTTGAGGATTTGAAAAAAAGACGAAAATCATCATTTATGACCATGGGCTATAGCCCATATCGGACGGCATACTATAGCATGCCGTTTTTCATCACATTTGAGGATTTGAAAAAAAGACGAAAATCACTCCGAGACCATGGGCTATAGTCCATCGTCTCGGAGTCATTTTCGTCTTTTTTTCAAATCCTCGTTTTTCATCATTTATGACCATGGGCTATAGCCCATATCGGACGGCATACTATAGCATGCCGTTTTTCATCACTTTTGAGGATTTGAAAAAAAGACGAAAATCACTCTGAGACGATGGGCTATAGCCCATGGTCTCGAACGGCATACTATAGCATGCCGTTTTCCATCATTTTTGAGGATTTGAAAAAAAGACGAAAATCACTCCGAGACCATGGGCTATAGTCCATCGTCTCGGAGTCATTTTCGTCTTTTTTTCAAATCCTTGTTTTTCATCATTTATGACCATGGGCTATAGCCCATATCGGACGGCATACTATAGCATGCCGTTTTTCATCATTTTTGAGGATTTGAAAAAAAGACGAAAATGACTCCGAGACGATGGGCTACAGCCCATATCGGACGGCATACTATAGCATGCCGTTTTTCATCATTTTTGAGGATTTGAAAAAAAGACGAAAATGACTCCGAGACGATGGGCTACAGCCCATGGTCTCGAACGGCATACTATAGCATGCCGTTTTCCATCATTTTTGAGGATTTGAAAAAAAGACGAAAATCACTCCGAGACCATGGGCTATAGCCCATCGTCTCAGAGTCATTTTCGTCTTTTTTTCAAATCCTCGTTTTTCATCATTTATGACCATGGGCTATAGCCCATATCGGACGGCATACTATAGCATGCCGTTTTTCATCACTTTTGAGGATTTGAAAAAAAGACGAAAATCACTCCGAGACGATGGGCTATAGCCCATGGTCTCGAACGGCATACTATAGCATGCCGTTTTCCATCATTTTTGAGGATTTGAAAAAAATACGAAAATCACTCCGAGACGATGGGCTATAGCCCATGGTCTCGAACGGCATACTATAGCATGCGGTTTTCCATAATTTTTGAGGATTTGAAAAAAAGACGAAAATCATCATTTATGACCATGGGCTATAGCCCATATCGGACGGCATACTATAGCATGCCGTTTTTCATCACATTTGAGGATTTGAAAAAAAGACGAAAATCACTCCGAGACCATGGGCTATAGTCCATCGTCTCGGAGTCATTTTCGTCTTTTTTTCAAATCCTCGTTTTTCATCATTTATGACCATGGGCTATAGCCCATATCGGACGGCATACTATAGCATGCCGTTTTTCATCACTTTTGAGGATTTGAAAAAAAGACGAAAATCACTCTGAGACGATGGGCTATAGCCCATGGTCTCGAACGGCATACTATAGCATGCCGTTTTCCATCATTTTTGAGGATTTGAAAAAAAGACGAAAATCACTCCGAGACCATGGGCTATAGTCCATCGTCTCGGAGTCATTTTCGTCTTTTTTTCAAATCCTCGTTTTTCATCATTTATGACCATGGGCTATAGCCCATATCGGACGGCATACTATAGCATGCCGTTTTTCATCATTTTTGAGGATTTGAAAAAAAGACGAAAATGACTCCGAGACGATGGGCTACAGCCCATGGTCTCGAACGGCATACTATAGCATGCCGTTTTTCAGCATTTTTGAGGATTTGAAAAAAAGACGAAAATGACTCCGAGACGATGGGCTACAGCCCATGGTCTCGAACGGCATACTATAGCATGCCGTTTTCCATCATTTTTGAGGATTTGAAAAAAAGACGAAAATCACTCCGAGACCATGGGCTATAGCCCATCGTCTCGGAGTCATTTTCGTCTTTTTTTCAAATCCTCGTTTTTCATCATTTATGACCATGGGCTATAGCCCATATCGGACGGCATACTATAGCATGCCGTTTTTCATCACATTTGAGGATTTCAAAAGAAGACGAAAATCACTCCGAGACCATGGGCTATAGTCCATCGTCTCGGAGTCATTTTCGTCTTTTTTTCAAATCCTCGTTTTTCATCATTTATGACCATGGGCTATAGCCCATATCGGACGGCATACTATAGCATGCCGTTTTTCATCACTTTTGAGGATTTGAAAAAAAGACGAAAATCACTCCGAGACGATGGGCTATAGCCCATGGTCTCGAACGGCATACTATAGCATGCCGTTTTCCATCATTTTTGAGGATTTGAAAAAAATACGAAAATCACTCCGAGACGATGGGCTATAGCCCATGGTCTCGAACGGCATACTATAGCATGCGGTTTTCCATCATTTTTGAGGATTTGAAAAAAAGACGAAAATCACTCCGAGACCATGGGCTATAGCCCATCGTCTCGGAGTCATTTTCGTCTTTTTTTCAAATCCTCGTTTTTCATCATTTATGACCATGGGCTATAGCCCATATCGGACGGCATACTATAGCATGCCGTTTTTCATCACTTTTGAGGATTTGAAAAAAAGACGAAAATCACTCTGAGACGATGGGCTATAGCCCATGGTCTCGAACGGCATACTATAGCATGCCGTTTTCCATCATTTTTGAGGATTTGAAAAAAATACGAAAATCACTCCGAGACGATGGGCTATAGCCCATGGTCTCGAACGGCATACTATAGCATGTGGTTTTCCATCATTTTTGAGGATTTGAAAAAAAGACGAAAATCACTCCGAGACCATGGGCTATAGCCCATCGTCTCGGAGTCATTTTCGTCTTTTTTTCAAATCCTCGTTTTTCATCATTTATGACCATGGGCTATAGCCCATATCGGACGGCATACTATAGCATGCCGTTTTTCATCACTTTTGAGGATTTGAAAAAAAGACGAAAATCACTCCGAGACGATGGGCTATAGCCCATGGTCTCGAACGGCATACTATAGCATGCCGTTTTCCATCATTTTTGAGGATTTGAAAAAAATACGAAAATCACTCCGAGATGATGGGCTATAGCCCATGGTCTCGAACGGCATACTATAGCATGCGGTTTTCCATCATTTTTGAGGATTTGAAAAAAAGACGAAAATCACTCCGAGACCATGGGCTATAGCCCATCGTCTCGGAGTCATTTTCGTCTTTTTTTCAAATCCTCGTTTTTCATCATTTATGACCATGGGCTATAGCCCATATCGGACGGCATACTATAGCATGCCGTTTTTCATCACTTTTGAGGATTTGAAAAAAAGACGAAAATCACTCTGAGACGATGGGCTATAGCCCATGGTCTCGAACGGCATACTATAGCATGCCGTTTTCCATCATTTTTGAGGATTTGAAAAAAATACGAAAATCACTCCGAGACGATGGGCTATAGCCCATGGTCTCGAACGGCATACTATAGCATGTGGTTTTCCATCATTTTTGAGGATTTGAAAAAAAGACGAAAATCCCTCCGAGACCATGGGCTATAGCCCATCGTCTCGGAGTCATTTTCGTCTTTTTTTCAAATCCTCGTTTTTCATCATTTATGACCATGGGCTATAGCCCATATCGGACGGCATACTATAGCATGCCGTTTTCCATCCTTTTTGAGGATTTGAAAAAAAGACGAAAATCCCTCCGAGACCATGGGCTATAGCCCATCGTCTCGGAGTCATTTTCGTCTTTTTTTCAAATCCTCGTTTTTCATCATTTATGACCATGGGCTATAGCCCATATCGGACGGCATACTATAGCATGCCGTTTTTCATCACTTTTGAGGATTTGAAAAAAAGACGAAAATCACTCCGAGACGATGGGCTATAGCCCATGGTCTCGAACGGCATACTATAGCATGCCGTTTTCCATCATTTTTGAGGATTTGAAAAAAATACGAAAATCACTCCGAGACAATGGGCTATAGCCCATGGTCTCGAACGGCATACTATAGCATGCGGTTTTCCATCATTTTTGAGGATTTGAAAAAAAGACGAAAATCACTCCGAGACCATGGGCTATAGCCCATCGTCTCGGAGTCATTTTCGTCTTTTTTTCAAATCCTCGTTTTTCATCATTTATGACCATGGGCTATAGCCCATATCGGACGGCATACTATAGCATGCCATTTTTCATCACTTTTGAGGATTTGAAAAAAAGACGAAAATCACTCTGAGACGATGGGCTATAGCCCATGGTCTCGAACGGCATACTATAGCATGCCGTTTTCCATCATTTTTGAGGATTTGAAAAAAACACGAAAATCACTCCGAGACCATGGGCTATAGTCCATCGTCTCGGAGTCATTTTCGTCTTTTTTTCAAATCCTCGTTTTTCATCATTTATGACCATGGGCTATAGCCCATATCGGACGGCATACTATAGCATGCCGTTTTTCATCATTTTTGAGGATTTGAAAAAAAGACGAAAATGACTCCGAGACGATGTGCTACAGCCCATGGTCTCGAACGGCATACTATAGCATGCCGTTTTCCATCATTTTTGAGGATTTGAAAAAAAGACGAAAATCACTCCGAGACCATGGGCTATAGTCCATCGTCTCGGAGTCATTTTCGTCTTTATTTCAAATCCTCGTTTTTCATCATTTATGACCATGGGCTATAGCCCATATCGGACGGCATACTATAGCATGCCGTTTTTCATCACATTTGAGGATTTCAAAAGAAGACGAAAATCACTCCGAGACCATGGGCTATAGTCCATCGTCTCGGAGTCATTTTCGTCTTTTTTTCAAATCCTCGTTTTTCATAATTTATGACCATGGGCTATAGCCCATATCGGACGGCATACTATAGCATGCCGTTTTCCATCCTTTTTGAGGATTTGAAAAAAAGACGAAAATCCCTCCGAGACCATGGGCTATAGCCCATCGTCTCGGAGTCATTTTCGTCTTTTTTTCAAATCCTCGTTTTTCATCATTTATGACCATGGGCTATAGCCCATATCGGACGGCATACTATAGCATGCCGTTTTTCATCACTTTTGAGGATTTGAAAAAAAGACGAAAATCACTCCGAGACGATGGGCTATAGCCCATGGTCTCGAACGGCATACTATAGCATGCCGTTTTCCATCATTTTTGAGGATTTGAAAAAAATACGAAAATCACTCCGAGACGATGGGCTATAGCCCATGGTCTCGAACGGCATACTATAGCATGCGGTTTTCCATCATTTTTGAGGATTTGAAAAAAAGACGAAAATCACTCCGAGACCATGGGCTATAGTCCATCGTCTCGGAGTCATTTTCGTCTTTTTTTCAAATCCTCGTTTTTCATCATTTATGACCATGTGCTATAGCCCATATCGGACGGCATACTATAGCATGCCGTTTTTCATCATTTTTGAGGATTTGAAAAAAAGTAGAAAATCACTCCGAGACGATTGGCTATAGCCCATGGTCTCGAACGGCATACTATAGCATGCCGTTTTCCATCATTTTTGAGGATTTGAAAAAAAGACGAAAATCACTCCGAGACCATGGGCTATAGTCCATCGTCTCGGAGTCATTTTCGTCTTTTTTTCAAATCCTCGTTTATCATCATTTATGACCATGGGCTATAGCCCATATCGGACGGCATACTATAGCATGCCGTTTTTCATCACATTTGAGGATTTCAAAAGAAGACAAAAATCACTCTGAGACCATGGGCTATAGTCCATCGTCTCGGAGTCATTTTCGTCTTTTTTTCAAATCCTCGTTTTTCATCATTTATGACCATGGGCTATAGCCCATATCGGACGGCATACTATAGCATGCCGTTTTCCATCCTTTTTGAGGATTTGAAAAAAAGTCGAAAATCCCTCCGAGACCATGGGCTATAGCCCATCGTCTCGGAGTCATTTTCGTCTTTTTTTCAAATCCTCGTTTTTCATCATTTATGACCATGGGCTATAGCCCATATCGGACGGCATACTATAGCATGCCGTTTTTCATCACTTTTGAGGATTAAAAAAAAAGACGAAAACGTGGTTTTGAAAAAAAGACGAAAATCACTCCGAGACGATGGGCTATAGCCCATGGTCTCGAACGGCATACTATAGCATGCCGTTTTCCATCATTTTTGAGGATTTGAAAAAAAGACGAAAATCACTCCGAGACCATGGGCTATAGCCCATGGTCTCAGAGTCATTTTGTCTTTTTTTCAAATCCTCGTTTTTCATCATTTATGACCATGGGCTATAGCCCATATCGGACGGCATACTATAGCATGCCGTTTTTCATCATTTTTGAGGATTTGAAAAAAATACGAAAATCACTCCGAGACGATGGGCTATAGCCCATGGTCTCGGAGTGATTTTTGTCTTTTTTTTTAATCCTCAAAAACTATGAAAAATGGCATGCTATATATAGTATGCCGTCTGAGGCCATGGGCTGAACTTGAACCCACGACCTGTGGGTCACATAGACAGCAGCTTATCACAGAGTGCCACCATGCTCTCTGAGAATCTCCTCAGCTTTCCATCTCTTTCCAGTTCTCTTCTGGATGTTATTCTCCAAAACATGCTGCAGAGTGAAAGTAGGAGGAACTCAGCTGGATTTGAACTCACAACCTCTGGCTCACATGGACGTCATCTTAACAAGGGTGCCACTGAGCTCTCAGTGATTTTTGAGTTGTAAGTTGTTCTTCTTGGTGTCACTTTTCAAATGGGGCCTTGGGATCATGTACAGAGCATTTGAATGGTGCTGTGCATCAAAGGTGTCTTTAGTGCTTTTAAGTGTTATCGTGGATGTTAATCAGATAATACAGAGGAGAAACCATGACAGGACACAGACAGCATCCCCATTGGTGGATGTGATCCTGGCAGCCAGCCCAGGTGTGTTCTGGTCCTGTTGATTGAGCTGAGAAGGACATATAAACCTTCAAGGTTTATAGATCCTGCTCTGCTCAATCAACAGGACCAGAACACACACTCGTTACTTTTCTTCCAGTTTATTATACTCGTCGTCACGCTACTAGTCCTACATACTTACCCCTAGAAACCCCATTCAAACCTACTTAGGTTCATCTTACGGTGGACATGTTTGCCTGAAAAGGAATCTTTGAAATGTTTCATTGTTTTAGAAATATAGTGCTTTCAAATTTGAGAAATCTACAATGGGGCTCAATGGCAGATATTGGCACGTCAAAAAAGCACTTTCACCTAGAAACTGCATTCACACTGTTTCAAATTCAGCTTACTGTGGAGACACATGCTGGAACTTTTTACTTTGAAATGTTTTGTAGTTTCTGAGTTATTTAACTTAAACGCCCAATGCATTCTCAATGGCAATAGCACAAACTTTGGCATGCTACTAGTCCTACATACTTTCACCTAGAAACCCCATTCAAACCTATTCAGGTTCATCTTACGGTGGACATGTTTGCCTGAAAAGGAATCTTTGAAATGTTTCATAGTTTTAGCATGCCGTTTTTCATAATTTTTTGAGGATTTGAAAAAAAGTCGAAAACGAGGATTTGAAAAAAAAAACGAAAATCACCCCGAGACGATGGGCTATAACCCATGGTCTCGAACGGCATACTATAGCATGCCGTTTTCCATCATTTTTGAGCATTTGAAAAAAAGACGAAAATCACTCCGAGACCATGGGCTATATCCCATCGTCTCGGAGTCATTTTCGTCTTTTTTTCAAATCCTCGTTTTTCATCATTTATGACCATGGGCTATAGCCCATATCGGACGGCATACTATAGCATGCCGTTTTTCATCATTTTTGAGGATTTGAAAAAAAGACGAAAATCACTCCGAGACCATGGGCTATAGTCCATCGTCTCGGAGTCATTTTCGTCTTTTTTTCAAATCCTCGTTTTTCATCATTTATGACCATGGGCTATAGCCCATATCGGACGGCATACTATAGCATGCCGTTTTTCATCATTTTTGAGGATTTGAAAAAAAGACGAAAATGACTCCGAGACGATGGGCTACAGCCCATGGTCTCGAACGGCATACTATAGCATGCCGTTTTCCATCATTTTTGAGGATTTGAAAAAAAGACGAAAATCACTCCGAGACCATGGGCTATAGCCCATCGTCTCAGAGTCATTTTCGTCTTTTTTTCAAATCCTCGTTTTTCATCATTTATGACCATGGGCTATAGCCCATATCGGACGGCATACTATAGCATGCCGTTTTTCATCACTTTTGAGGATTTGAAAAAAAGACGAAAATCACTCCGAGACGATGGGCTATAGCCCATGGTCTCGAACGGCATACTATAGCATGCCGTTTTCCATCATTTTTGAGGATTTGAAAAAAATACGAAAATCACTCCGAGACGATGGGCTATAGCCCATGGTCTCGAACGGCATACTATAGCATGCGGTTTTCCATAATTTTTGAGGATTTGAAAAAAAGACGAAAATCATCATTTATGACCATGGGCTATAGCCCATATCGGACGGCATACTATAGCATGCCGTTTTTCATCACATTTGAGGATTTGAAAAAAAGACGAAAATCACTCCGAGACCATGGGCTATAGTCCATCGTCTCGGAGTCATTTTCGTCTTTTTTTCAAATCCTCGTTTTTCATCATTTATGACCATGGGCTATAGCCCATATCGGACGGCATACTATAGCATGCCGTTTTTCATCACTTTTGAGGATTTGAAAAAAAGACGAAAATCACTCTGAGACGATGGGCTATAGCCCATGGTCTCGAACGGCATACTATAGCATGCCGTTTTCCATCATTTTTGAGGATTTGAAAAAAAGACGAAAATCACTCCGAGACCATGGGCTATAGTCCATCGTCTCGGAGTCATTTTCGTCTTTTTTTCAAATCCTTGTTTTTCATCATTTATGACCATGGGCTATAGCCCATATCGGACGGCATACTATAGCATGCCGTTTTTCATCATTTTTGAGGATTTGAAAAAAAGACGAAAATGACTCCGAGACGATGGGCTACAGCCCATATCGGACGGCATACTATAGCATGCCGTTTTTCATCATTTTTGAGGATTTGAAAAAAAGACGAAAATCATCATTTATGACCATGGGCTATAGCCCATATCGGACGGCATACTATAGCATGCCGTTTTTCATCACATTTGAGGATTTGAAAAAAAGACGAAAATCACTCCGAGACCATGGGCTATAGTCCATCGTCTCGGAGTCATTTTCGTCTTTTTTTCAAATCCTCGTTTTTCATCATTTATGACCATGGGCTATAGCCCATATCGGACGGCATACTATAGCATGCCGTTTTTCATCACTTTTGAGGATTTGAAAAAAAGACGAAAATCACTCTGAGACGATGGGCTATAGCCCATGGTCTCGAACGGCATACTATAGCATGCCGTTTTCCATCATTTTTGAGGATTTGAAAAAAAGACGAAAATCACTCCGAGACCATGGGCTATAGTCCATCGTCTCGGAGTCATTTTCGTCTTTTTTTCAAATCCTCGTTTTTCATCATTTATGACCATGGGCTATAGCCCATATCGGACGGCATACTATAGCATGCCGTTTTTCATCATTTTTGAGGATTTGAAAAAAAGACGAAAATGACTCCGAGACGATGGGCTACAGCCCATGGTCTCGAACGGCATACTATAGCATGCCGTTTTTCATCATTTTTGAGGATTTGAAAAAAAGACGAAAATGACTCCGAGACGATGGGCTACAGCCCATGGTCTCGAACGGCATACTATAGCATGCCGTTTTCCATCATTTTTGAGGATTTGAAAAAAAGACGAAAATCACTCCGAGACGATGGGCTACAGCCCATGGTCTCGAACGGCATACTATAGCATGCCGTTTTCCATCATTTTTGAGGATTTGAAAAAAAGACGAAAATCACTCCGAGACCATGGGCTATAGCCCATCGTCTCGGAGTCATTTTCGTCTTTTTTTCAAATCCTCGTTTTTCATCATTTATGACCATGGGCTATAGCCCATATCGGACGGCATACTATAGCATGCCGTTTTCCATCACATTTGAGGATTTGAAAAAAAGACGAAAATCCCTCCGAGACCATGGGCTATAGCCCATCGTCTCGGAGTCATTTTCGTCTTTTTTTCAAATCCTCGTTTTTCATCATTTATGACCATGGGCTATAGCCCATATCGGACGGCATACTATAGCATGCCGTTTTTCATCACTTTTGAGGATTTGAAAAAAAGACGAAAATCACTCCGAGACGATGGGCTATAGCCCATGGTCTCGAACGGCATACTATAGCATGCCGTTTTCCATCATTTTTGAGGATTTGAAAAAAATACGAAAATCACTCCGAGACGATGGGCTATAGCCCATGGTCTCGAACGGCATACTATAGCATGTGGTTTTCCATCATTTTTGAGGATTTGAAAAAAAGACGAAAATCACTCCGAGACCATGGGCTATAGCCCATCGTCTCGGAGTCATTTTCGTCTTTTTTTCAAATCCTCGTTTTTCATCATTTATGACCATGGGCTATAGCCCATATCGGACGGCATACTATAGCATGCCGTTTTTCATCACTTTTGAGGATTTGAAAAAAAGACGAAAATCACTCCGAGACGATGGGCTATAGCCCATGGTCTCGAACGGCATACTATAGCATGCCGTTTTCCATCATTTTTGAGGATTTGAAAAAAATACGAAAATCACTCCGAGATGATGGGCTATAGCCCATGGTCTCGAACGGCATACTATAGCATGCGGTTTTCCATCATTTTTGAGGATTTGAAAAAAAGACGAAAATCACTCCGAGACCATGGGCTATAGCCCATCGTCTCGGAGTCATTTTCGTCTTTTTTTCAAATCCTCGTTTTTCATCATTTATGACCATGGGCTATAGCCCATATCGGACGGCATACTATAGCATGCCGTTTTTCATCACTTTTGAGGATTTGAAAAAAAGACGAAAATCCCTCCGAGACCATGGGCTATAGCCCATCGTCTCGGAGTCATTTTCGTCTTTTTTTCAAATCCTCGTTTTTCATCATTTATGACCATGGGCTATAGCCCATATCGGACGGCATACTATAGCATGCCGTTTTCCATCCTTTTTGAGGATTTGAAAAAAAGACGAAAATCCCTCCGAGACCATGGGCTATAGCCCATCGTCTCGGAGTCATTTTCGTCTTTTTTTCAAATCCTCGTTTTTCATCATTTATGACCATGGGCTATAGCCCATATCGGACGGCATACTATAGCATGCCGTTTTTCATCACTTTTGAGGATTTGAAAAAAAGACGAAAATCACTCCGAGACGATGGGCTATAGCCCATGGTCTCGAACGGCATACTATAGCATGCCGTTTTCCATCATTTTTGAGGATTTGAAAAAAATACGAAAATCACTCCGAGACAATGGGCTATAGCCCATGGTCTCGAACGGCATACTATAGCATGCGGTTTTCCATCATTTTTGAGGATTTGAAAAAAAGACGAAAATCACTCCGAGACCATGGGCTATAGCCCATCGTCTCGGAGTCATTTTCGTCTTTTTTTCAAATCCTCGTTTTTCATCATTTATGACCATGGGCTATAGCCCATATCGGACGGCATACTATAGCATGCCGTTTTTCATCACTTTTGAGGATTTGAAAAAAAGACGAAAATCACTCTGAGACGATGGGCTATAGCCCATGGTCTCGAACGGCATACTATAGCATGCCGTTTTCCATCATTTTTGAGGATTTGAAAAAAAGACGAAAATCACTCCGAGACCATGGGCTATAGTCCATCGTCTCGGAGTCATTTTCGTCTTTTTTTCAAATCCTCGTTTTTCATCATTTATGACCATGGGCTATAGCCCATATCGGACGGCATACTATAGCATGCCGTTTTTCATCATTTTTGAGGATTTGAAAAAAAGACGAAAATGACTCCGAGACGATGTGCTACAGCCCATGGTCTCGAACGGCATACTATAGCATGCCGTTTTCCATCATTTTTGAGGATTTGAAAAAAAGACGAAAATCACTCCGAGACCATGGGCTATAGTCCATCGTCTCGGAGTCATTTTCGTCTTTATTTCAAATCCTCGTTTTTCATCATTTATGACCATGGGCTATAGCCCATATCGGACGGCATACTATAGCATGCCGTTTTTCATCACATTTGAGGATTTCAAAAGAAGACGAAAATCACTCCGAGACCATGGGCTATAGTCCATCGTCTCGGAGTCATTTTCGTCTTTTTTTCAAATCCTCGTTTTTCATAATTTATGACCATGGGCTATAGCCCATATCGGACGGCATACTATAGCATGCCGTTTTCCATCCTTTTTGAGGATTTGAAAAAAAGACGAAAATCCCTCCGAGACCATGGGCTATAGCCCATCGTCTCGGAGTCATTTTCGTCTTTTTTTCAAATCCTCGTTTTTCATCATTTATGACCATGGGCTATAGCCCATATCGGACGGCATACTATAGCATGCCGTTTTTCATCACTTTTGAGGATTTGAAAAAAAGACGAAAATCACTCCGAGACGATGGGCTATAGCCCATGGTCTCGAACGGCATACTATAGCATGCCGTTTTCCATCATTTTTGAGGATTTGAAAAAAATACGAAAATCACTCCGAGACGATGGGCTATAGCCCATGGTCTCGAACGGCATACTATAGCATGCGGTTTTCCATCATTTTTGAGGATTTGAAAAAAAGACGAAAATCACTCCGAGACCATGGGCTATAGTCCATCGTCTCGGAGTCATTTTCGTCTTTTTTTCAAATCCTCGTTTTTCATCATTTATGACCATGGGCTATAGCCCATATCGGACGGCATACTATAGCATGCCGTTTTTCATCATTTTTGAGGATTTGAAAAAAAGTAGAAAATCACTCCGAGACGATTGGCTATAGCCCATGGTCTCGAACGGCATACTATAGCATGCCGTTTTCCATCATTTTTGAGGATTTGAAAAAAAGACGAAAATCACTCCGAGACCATGGGCTATAGTCCATCGTCTCGGAGTCATTTTCGTCTTTTTTTCAAATCCTCGTTTATCATCATTTATGACCATGGGCTATAGCCCATATCGGACGGCATACTATAGCATGCCGTTTTTCATCACATTTGAGGATTTCAAAAGAAGACAAAAATCACTCTGAGACCATGGGCTATAGTCCATCGTCTCGGAGTCATTTTCGTCTTTTTTTCAAATCTTCGTTTTTCATCATTTATGACCATGGGCTATAGCCCATATCGGACGGCATACTATAGCATGCCGTTTTCCATCCTTTTTGAGGATTTGAAAAAAAGTCGAAAATCCCTCCGAGACCATGGGCTATAGCCCATCGTCTCGGAGTCATTTTCGTCTTTTTTTCAAATCCTCGTTTTTCATCATTTATGACCATGGGCTATAGCCCATATCGGACGGCATACTATAGCATGCCGTTTTTCATCACTTTTGAGGATTAAAAAAAAAGACGAAAACGTGGTTTTGAAAAAAAGACGAAAATCACTCCGAGACGATGGGCTATAGCCCATGGTCTCGAACGGCATACTTTAGCATGCCGTTTTCCATCATTTTTGAGGATTTGAAAAAAAGACGAAAATCACTCCGAGACCATGGGCTATAGCCCATGGTCTCAGAGTCATTTTGTCTTTTTTTCAAATCCTCGTTTTTCATCATTTATGACCATGGGCTATAGCCCATATCGGACGGCATACTATAGCATGCCGTTTTTCATCATTTTTGAGGATTTGAAAAAAATACGAAAATCACTCCGAGACGATGGGCTATAGCCCATGGTCTCGAACGGCATACTATAGCATGCCGTTTTCCATCATTTTTGAGGATTTGAAAAAAAGACGAAAATCACTCCGAGACCATGGGCCGTTTTTCATCATTTATGACCATGGGCTATAGCCCATATCGGACGGCATACTATAGCATGCCGTTTTTCATCACTTTTGAGGATTTGAAAAAAAGACGAAAGCGAGGTTTTGAAAAAAAGACGAAAATCACTCCGAGACGATGGGCTATAGCCCATGGTCTCGAACGGCATACTATAGCATGCCGTTTTCCATCATTTTTGAGGATTTGAAAAAAAGACGAAAATCACTCCGAGACCATGGGCTATAGTCCATCGTCTCGGAGTCATTTTCGTCTTTTTTTCAAATCCTCGTTTTTCATCATTTATGACCATGGGCTATAGCCCATATCGGACGGCATACTATAGCATGCCGTTTTTCATCATTTTTGAGGATTTGAAAAAAAGTAGAAAATCACTCCGAGACGATGGGCTATAGCCCATGGTCTCGGAGTGATTTTTGTCTTTTTTTTTAATCCTCAAAAACTATGAAAAATGGCATTCTATATATAGTATGCCGTCTGAGGCCATGGGCTGAACTTGAACCCACGACCTGTGGGTCACATAGACAGCAGCTTATCACAGAGTGCCACCATGCTCTCTGAGAATCTCCTCAGCTTTCCATCTCTTTCCAGTTCTCTTCTGGATGTTATTCTCCAAAACATGCTGCAGAGTGAAAGTAGGAGGAACTCAGCTGGATTTGAACTCACAACCTCTGGCTCACATGGACGTCATCTTAACAAGGGTGCCACTGAGCTCTCAGTGATTTTTGAGTTGTAAGTTGTTCTTCTTGGTGTCACTTTTCAAATGGGGCCTTGGGATCATGTACAGAGCATTTGAATGGTGCTGTGCATCAAAGGTGTCTTTAGTGCTTTTAAGTGTTATCGTGGATGTTAATCAGATAATACAGAGGAGAAACCATGACAGGACACAGACAGCCTCCCCATTGGTGGATGTGATCCTGGCAGCCAGCCCAGGTGTGTTCTGGTCCTGTTGATTGAGCTGAGAAGGACATATAAACCTTCAAGGTTTATAGATCCTGCTCTGCTCAATCAACAGGACCAGAACACACACTCGTTACTTTTCTTCCAGTTTATTATACTCGTCGTCACGCTACTAGTCCTACATACTTACCCCTAGAAACCCCATTCAAACCTACTTAGGTTCATCTTACGGTGGACATGTTTGCCTGAAAAGGAATCTTTGAAATGTTTCATTGTTTTAGAAATATAGTGCTTTCAAATTTGAGAAATCTACAATGGGGCTCAATGGCAGATATTGGCACGTCAAAAAAGCACTTTCACCTAGAAACTGCATTCACACTGTTTCAAATTCAGCTTACTGTGGAGACACATGCTGGAACTTTTTACTTTGAAATGTTTTGTAGTTTCTGAGTTATTTAACTTAAACGCCCAATGCATTCTCAATGGCAATAGCACAAACTTTGGCATGCTACTAGTCCTACATACTTTCACCTAGAAACCCCATTCAAACCTATTCAGGTTCATCTTACGGTGGACATGTTTGCCTGAAAAGGAATCTTTGAAATGTTTCATAGTTTTAGCATGCCGTTTTTCATAATTTTTTGAGGATTTGAAAAAAAGTCGAAAACGAGGATTTGAAGAAAAAAAACGAAAATCACCCCGAGACGATGGGCTATAACCCATGGTCTCGAACGGCATACTATAGCATGCCGTTTTCCATCATTTTTGAGCATTTGAAAAAAAGACGAAAATCACTCCGAGACCATGGGCTATAGTCCATCGTCTCGGAGTCATTTTCGTCTTTTTTTCAAATCCTCGTTTTTTATCATTTATGACCATGGGCTATAGCCCATATCGGACGGCATACTATAGCATGCCGTTTTTCATCACTTTTGAGGATTTGAAAAAAAGACGAAAACGAGGTTTTGAAAAAAAGACGAAAATTACTCAGAGACGATGGGCTATAGCCCATGGTCTCGAACGGCATACTATAGCATGCCGTTTTCCATCATTTTTGAGGATTTGAAAAAAAGACGAAAATCACTCCGAGACCATGGGCTATAGTCCATCGTCTCGGAGTCATTTTCGTCTTTTTTTCAAATCCTCGTTTTTCATCATTTATGACCATGGGCTATAGCCCATATCGGACGGCATACTATAGCATGCCGTTTTTCATCATTTTTGAGGATTTGAAAAAAAGACGAAAATGACTCCGAGACGATGGGCTACAGCCCATGGTCTCGAACGGCATACTATAGCATGCCGTTTTCCATCATTTTTGAGGATTTGAAAAAAAGACGAAAATCACTCCGAGACCATGGGCTATAGCCCATCGTCTCGGAGTCATTTTCGTCTTTTTTTCAAATCCTCGTTTTTCATCATTTATGACCATGGGCTATAGCCCATATCGGACGGCATACTATAGCATGCCGTTTTTCATCACTTTTGAGGATTTGAAAAAAAGACGAAAACGAGGTTTTGAAAAAAAGACGAAAATGACTCCGAGACGATGGGCTATAGCCCATGGTCTCGAACGGCATACTATAGCATGCCGTTTTCCATCATTTTTGAGGATTTGAAAAAAAGACGAAAATCACTCCGAGACCATGGGCTATAGTCCATCGTCTCGGAGTCATTTTCGTCTTTTTTTCAAATCCTCGTTTTTCATCATTTATGACCATGGGCTATAGCCCATATCGGACGGCATACTATAGCATGCCGTTTTTCATCATTTTTGAGGATTTGAAAAAAAGACGAAAATGACTCCGAGACGATGGGCTACAGCCCATGGTCTCGAACGGCATACTATAGCATGCCGTTTTCCATCATTTTTGAGGATTTGAAAAAAAGACGAAAATCACTCCGAGACCATGGGCTATAGCCCATCGTCTCGGAGTCATTTTCGTCTTTTTTTCAAATCCTCGTTTTTCATCATTTATGACCATGGGCTATAGCCCATATCGGACGGCATACTATAGCATTCCGTTTTTCATCACTTTTGAGGATTTGAAAAAAAGACGAAAACGAGGTTTTGAAAAAAAGACGAAAATGACTCCGAGACGATGGGCTAAAGCCCATGGTCTCGAACGGCATACTATAGCATGCCGTTTTCCATCATTTTTGAGGATTTGAAAAAAAGACGAAAATCACTCCGAGACCATGGGCTATAGTCCATCGTCTCGGAGTCATTTTCGTCTTTTTTTCAAATCCTCGTTTTTCATCATTTATGACCATGGGCTATAGCCCATATCGGACGGCATACTATAGCATGCCGTTTTTCATCATTTTTGAGGATTTGAAAAAAAGACGAAAATGACTCCGAGACGATGGGCTACAGCCCATGGTCTCGAACGGCATACTATAGCATGCCGTTTTCCATCATTTTTGAGGATTTGAAAAAAAGACGAAAATCACTCCGAGACCATGGGCTATAGCCCATCGTCTCGGAGTCATTTTCGTCTTTTTTTCAAATCCTCGTTTTTCATCATTTATGACCATGGGCTATAGCCCATATCGGACGGCATACTATAGCATGCCGTTTTTCATCACTTTTGAGGATTTGAAAAAAAGACGAAAACGAGGTTTTGAAAAAAAGACGAAAATCACTCTGAGACGATGGGCTATAGCCCATGGTCTCGAACGGCATACTATAGCATGCCGTTTTCCATCATTTTTGAGGATTTGAAAAAAAGACGAAAATCACTCCGAGACCATGGGCTATAGTCCATCGTCTCGGAGTCATTTTCGTCTTTTTTTCAAATCCTCGTTTTTCATCATTTATGACCATGGGCTATAGCCCATATCGGACGGCATACTATAGCATGCCGTTTTTCATCATTTTTGAGGATTTGAAAAAAAGACGAAAATGACTCCGAGACGATGGGCTACAGCCCATGGTCTCGAACGGCATACTATAGCATGCCGTTTTTCATCATTTTTGAGGATTTGAAAAAAAGACGAAAATGACTCCGAGACGATGGGCTACAGCCCATGGTCTCGAACGGCATACTATAGCATGCCGTTTTCCATCATTTTTGAGGATTTGAAAAAAAGACGAAAATCACTCCGAGACCATGGGCTATAGCCCATCGTCTCGGAGTCATTTTCGTCTTTTTTTCAAATCCTCGTTTTTCATCATTTATGACCATGGGCTATAGCCCATATCGGACGGCATACTATAGCATGCCGTTTTTCATCACATTTGAGGATTTCAAAAGAAGACGAAAATCACTCCGAGACCATGGGCTATAGTCCATCGTCTCGGAGTCATTTTCGTCTTTTTTTCAAATCCTCGTTTTTCATCATTTATGACCATGGGCTATAGCCCATATCGGACGGCATACTATAGCATGCCGTTTTCCATCCTTTTTGAGGATTTGAAAAAAAGACGAAAATCCCTCCGAGACCATGGGCTATAGCCCATCGTCTCGGAGTCATTTTCGTCTTTTTTTCAAATCCTCGTTTTTCATCATTTATGACCATGGGCTATAGCCCATATCGGACGGCATACTATAGCATGCCGTTTTTCATCACTTTTGAGGATTTGAAAAAAAGACGAAAATCACTCCGAGACGATGGGCTATAGCCCATGGTCTCGAACGGCATACTATAGCATGCCGTTTTCCATCATTTTTGAGGATTTGAAAAAAATACGAAAATCACTCCGAGACGATGGGCTATAGCCCATGGTCTCGAACGGCATACTATAGCATGCGGTTTTCCATCATTTTTGAGGATTTGAAAAAAAGACGAAAATCACTCCGAGACCATGGGCTATAGCCCATCGTCTCGGAGTCATTTTCGTCTTTTTTTCAAATCCTCGTTTTTCATCATTTATGACCATGGGCTATAGCCCATATCGGACGGCATACTATAGCATGCCGTTTTTCATCACTTTTGAGGATTTGAAAAAAAGACGAAAATCACTCTGAGACGATGGGCTATAGCCCATGGTCTCGAACGGCATACTATAGCATGCCGTTTTCCATCATTTTTGAGGATTTGAAAAAAATACGAAAATCACTCCGAGACGATGGGCTATAGCCCATGGTCTCGAACGGCATACTATAGCATGTGGTTTTCCATCATTTTTGAGGATTTGAAAAAAAGACGAAAATCACTCCGAGACCATGGGCTATAGCCCATCGTCTCGGAGTCATTTTCGTCTTTTTTTCAAATCCTCGTTTTTCATCATTTATGACCATGGGCTATAGCCCATATCGGACGGCATACTATAGCATGCCGTTTTTCATCACTTTTGAGGATTTGAAAAAAAGACGAAAATCACTCCGAGACGATGGGCTATAGCCCATGGTCTCGAACGGCATACTATAGCATGCCGTTTTCCATCATTTTTGAGGATTTGAAAAAAATACGAAAATCACTCCGAGACGATGGGCTATAGCCCATGGTCTCGAACGGCATACTATAGCATGCGGTTTTCCATCATTTTTGAGGATTTGAAAAAAAGACGAAAATCACTCCAAGACCATGGGCTATAGCCCATCGTCTCGGAGTCATTTTCGTCTTTTTTTCAAATCCTCGTTTTTCATCATTTATGACCATGGGCTATAGCCCATATCGGACGGCATACTATAGCATGCCGTTTTTCATCACTTTTGAGGATTTGATAAAAAGACGAAAATCACTCCGAGACGATGGGCTATAGCCCATGGTCTCGAACGGCATACTATAGCATGCCGTTTTCCATCATTTTTGAGGATTTGAAAAAAATACGAAAATCACTCCGAGACGATGGGCTATAGCCCATGGTCTCGAACGGCATACTATAGCATGTGGTTTTCCATCATTTTTGAGGATTTGAAAAAAAGACGAAAATCCCTCCGAGACCATGGGCTATAGCCCATCGTCTCGGAGTCATTTTCGTATTTTTTTCAAATCCTCGTTTTTCATCATTTATGACCATGGGCTATAGCCCATATCGGACGGCATACTATAGCATGCCGTTTTTCATCACTTTTGAGGATTTGAAAAAAAGACGAAAATCACTCCGAGACGATGGGCTATAGCCCATGGTCTCGAACGGCATACTATAGCATGCCGTTTTCCATCATTTTTGAGGATTTGAAAAAAAGACGAAAATCATTCCGAGACCATGGGCTATAGCCCATCGTCTCGGAGTCATTTTCGTCTTTTTTTCAAATCCTCGTTTTTCATCATTTATGACCATGGGCTATAGCCCATATCGGACGGCATACTATAGCATGCCGTTTTTCATCACTTTTGAGGATTTGAAAAAAAGACGAAAATCACTCCGAGACGATGGGCTATAGCCCATGGTCTCGAACGGCATACTATAGCATGCCGTTTTCCATCATTTTTGAGGATTTGAAAAAAATACGAAAATCACTCCGAGACGATGGGCTATAGCCCATGGTCTCGAACGGCATACTATAGCATGCGGTTTTCCATCATTTTTGAGGATTTGAAAAAAAGACGAAAATCACTCCGAGACCATGGGCTATAGCCCATCGTCTCGGAGTCATTTTCGTCTTTTTTTCAAATCCTCGTTTTTCATCATTTATGACCATGGGCTATAGCCCATATCGGACGGCATACTATAGCATGCTGTTTTTCATCACTTTTGAGGATTTGAAAAAAAGACGAAAATCACTCTGAGACGATGGGCTATAGCCCATGGTCTCGAACGGCATACTATAGCATGCCGTTTTCCATCATTTTTGAGGATTTGAAAAAAATACGAAAATCACTCCGAGACGATGGGCTATAGCCCATGGTCTCGAACGGCATATTATAGCATGTGGTTTTCCATAATTTTTGAGGATTTGAAAAAAAGACGAAAATCATTCCGAGACCATGGGCTATAGCCCATCGTCTCGGAGTCATTTTCGTCTTTTTTTCAAATCCTCGTTTTTCATCATTTATGACCATGGGCTATAGCCCATATCGGACGGCATACTATAGCATGCCGTTTTTCATCACTTTTGAGGATTTGAAAAAAAGACGAAAACAAGGTTTTAAAAAAAAGACGAAAATCACTCCGAGACGATGGGCTATAGCCCATGGTCTCGAACGGCATACTATAGCATGCCGTTTTCCATCATTTTTGAGGATTTGAAAAAAATACGAAAATCACTCCGAGACGATGGGCTATAGCCCATGGTCTCGAACGGCATACTATAGCATGCGGTTTTCCATCATTTTTGAGGATTTGAAAAAAAGACGAAAATCACTCCGAGACCATGGGCTATAGCCCATCGTCTCAGAGTCATTTTCGTCTTTTTTTCAAATCCTCGTTTTTCATCATTTATGACCATGGGCTATAGCCCATATCGGACGGCATACTATAGCATGCTGTTTTTCATCACTTTTGAGGATTTGAAAAAAAGACGAAAATCACTCTGAGACGATGGGCTATAGCCCATGGTCTCGAACGGCATACTATAGCATGCCGTTTTCCATCATTTTTGAGGATTTGAAAAAAATACGAAAATCACTCCGAGACGATGGGCTATAGCCCATGGTCTCGAACGGCATATTATAGCATGTGGTTTTCCATCATTTTTGAGGATTTGAAAAAAAGACGAAAATCATTCCGAGACCATGGGCTATAGCCCATCGTCTCGGAGTCATTTTCGTCTTTTTTTCAAATCCTCGTTTTTCATCATTTATGACCATGGGCTATAGCCCATATCGGACGGCATACTATAGCATGCCGTTTTTCATCACTTTTGAGGATTTGAAAAAAAGACGAAAACGAGGTTTTGAAAAAAAGACGAAAATCACTCCGAGACCATGGGCTATAGCCCATGGTCTCGAACGGCATACTATAGCATGCCGTTTTCCATCATTTCTGAGGATTTGAAAAAAAGACGAAAATCACTCCGAGACCATGGGCTATAGCCCATGGTCTCGAACGGCATACTATAGCATGCCGTTTTCCATCATTTTTGAGGATTTGAAAAAAATACGAAAATCACTCCGAGACGATGGGCTATAGCCCATGGTCTCAAACGGCATACTATAGCATGCGGTTTTCCATCATTTTTGAGGATTTGAAAAAAAGACGAAAATCACTCCGAGACCATGGGCTATAGCCCATCGTCTCGGAGTCATTTTCGTCTTTTTTTCAAATCCTCGTTTTTCATCATTTATGACCATGGGCTATAGCCCATATCAGATGGCATACTATAGCATGCGGTTTTCCATCATTTTTGAGGATTTAAAAAAAAGACGAAAATCACTCCGAGACGATGGGCTATAGCCCATGGTCTCGAACGGCATACTATAGCATGCCGTTTTCCATCATTTTTGAGGATTTGAAAAAAATACGAAAATCACTCCGAGACGATGGGCTATAGCCCATGGTCTCGAACGGCATACTATAGCATGCGGTTTTCCATCATTTTTGAGGATTTGAAAAAAAGACGAAAATCACTCCGAGACCATGGGCTATAGCCCATCGTCTCAGAGTCATTTTCGTCTTTTTTTCAAATCCTCGTTTTTCATCATTTATGACCATGGGCTATAGCCCATATCGGACGGCATACTATAGCATGCTGTTTTTCATCACTTTTGAGGATTTGAAAAAAAGACGAAAATCACTCTGAGACGATGGGCTATAGCCCATGGTCTCGAACGGCATACTATAGCATGCCGTTTTCCATCATTTTTGAGGATTTGAAAAAAATACGAAAATCACTCCGAGACGATGGGCTATAGCCCATGGTCTCGAACGGCATATTATAGCATGTGGTTTTCCATCATTTTTGAGGATTTGAAAAAAAGACGAAAATCATTCCGAGACCATGGGCTATAGCCCATCGTCTCGGAGTCATTTTCGTCTTTTTTTCAAATCCTCGTTTTTCATCATTTATGACCATGGGCTATAGCCCATATCGGACGGCATACTATAGCATGCCGTTTTTCATCACTTTTGAGGATTTGAAAAAAAGACGAAAACGAGGTTTTGAAAAAAAGACGAAAATCACTCCGAGACCATGGGCTATAGCCCATGGTCTCGAACGGCATACTATAGCATGCCGTTTTCCATCATTTCTGAGGATTTGAAAAAAAGACGAAAATCACTCCGAGACCATGGGCTATAGCCCATGGTCTCGAACGGCATACTATAGCATGCCGTTTTCCATCATTTTTGAGGATTTGAAAAAAATACGAAAATCACTCCGAGACGATGGGCTATAGCCCATGGTCTCAAACGGCATACTATAGCATGCGGTTTTCCATCATTTTTGAGGATTTGAAAAAAAGACGAAAATCACTCCGAGACCATGGGCTATAGCCCATCGTCTCGGAGTCATTTTCGTCTTTTTTTCAAATCCTCGTTTTTCATCATTTATGACCATGGGCTATAGCCCATATCAGATGGCATACTATAGCATGCGGTTTTCCATCATTTTTGAGGATTTAAAAAAAAGACGAAAATCACTCCGAGACGATGGGCTATAGCCCATGGTCTCGAACGGCATACTATAGCATGCCGTTTTCCATCATTTTTGAGGATTTGAAAAAAATACGAAAATCACTCCGAGACGATGGGCTATAGCCCATGGTCTCGAACGGCATACTATAGCATGCGGTTTTCCATCATTTTTGAGGATTTGAAAAAAAGACGAAAATCACTCCGAGACCATGGGCTATAGCCCATCGTCTCGGAGTCATTTTCGTCTTTTTTTCAAATCCTCGTTTTTCATCATTTATGACCATGGGCTATAGCCCATATCGGACGGCATACTATAGCATGCTGTTTTTCATCACTTTTGAGGATTTGAAAAAAAGACGAAAATCACTCTGAGACGATGGGCTATAGCCCATGGTCTCGAACGGCATACTATAGCATGCCGTTTTCCATCATTTTTGAGGATTTGAAAAAAATACGAAAATCACTCCGAGACGATGGGCTATAGCCCATGGTCTCGAACGGCATATTATAGCATGTGGTTTTCCATCATTTTTGAGGATTTGAAAAAAAGACGAAAATCATTCCGAGACCATGGGCTATAGCCCATCGTCTCGGAGTCATTTTCGTCTTTTTTTCAAATCCTCGTTTTTCATCATTTATGACCATGGGCTATAGCTCATATCGGACGGCATACTATAGCATGCCGTTTTTCATCACTTTTGAGGATTTGAAAAAAAGACGAAAACGAGGTTTTGAAAAAAAGACGAAAATCACTCCGAGACGATGGGCTATAGCCCATGGTCTCGAACGGCATACTATAGCATGCCGTTTTCCATCATTTCTGAGGATTTGAAAAAAAGACGAAAATCACTCCGAGACCATGGGCTATAGTCCATCGTCTCGGAGTCATTTTCGTCTTTTTTTCAAATCCTCGTTTTTCATCATTTATGACCATGGGCTATAGCCCATATCAGACGGCATACTATAGCATGCGGTTTTCCATCATTTTTGAGGATTTAAAAAAAAGACGAAAATCACTCCGAGACCATGGGCTATAGCCCATCGTCTCGGAGTCATTTTCGTCTTTTTTTCAAATCCTCGTTTTTCATCATTTATGACCATGGGCTATAGCCCATATCGGACGGCATACTATAGCATGCCGTTTTTCATCACTTTTGAGGATTTGAAAAAAAGACGAAAACGAGGTTTTGAAAAAAAGACGAAAATCACTCCGAGACGATGGGCTATAGCCCATGGTCTCGAACGGCATACTATAGCATGCCGTTTTCCATCATTTTTGAGGATTAAAAAAAAAGACGAAAATCACTCCGAGACGATGGGCTATAGCCCATGGTCTCGAACGGCATACTATAGCATGTCGTTTTCCATCATTTTTGAGGATTTGAAAAAAATACGAAAATCACTCCGAGACGATGGGCTATAGCCCATGGTCTCGAACGGCATACTATAGCATGCGGTTTTCCATCATTTTTGAGGATTTGAAAAAAAGACGAAAATCACTCCGAGACCATGGGCTATATATAGCCCATCGTCTCGGAGTCATTTTCGTCTTTTTTTCAAATCCTCGTTTTTCATCATTTATGACCATGGGCTATAGCCCATATCGGACGGCATACTATAGCATGCTGTTTTTCATCACTTTTGAGGATTTGAAAAAAAGACGAAAATCACTCTGAGACGATGGGCTATAGCCCATGGTCTCGAACGGCATACTATAGCATGCCGTTTTCCATAATTTTTGAGGATTTGAAAAAAATACGAAAATCACTCCGAGACGATGGGCTATAGCCCATGGTCTCGAACGGCATATTATAGCATGTGGTTTTCCATCATTTTTGAGGATTTGAAAAAAAGACGAAAATCATTCCGAGACCATGGGCTATAGCCCATCGTCTCGGAGTCATTTTCGTCTTTTTTTCAAATCCTCGTTTTTCATCATTTATGACCATGGGCTATAGCCCATATCGGACGGCATACTATAGCATGCTGTTTTTCATCACTTTTGAGGATTTGAAAAAAAGACGAAAACGAGGTTTTGAAAAAAAGACGAAAATCACTCCGAGACGATGGGCTATAGCCCATGGTCTCGAACGGCATACTATAGCATGCCGTTTTCCATCATTTCTGAGGATTTGAAAAAAAGACGAAAATCACTCTGAGACGATGGGCTATAGCCCATGGTCTCGAACGGCATACTATAGCATGCCGTTTTCCATCATTTTTGAGGATTTGAAAAAAAGACGAAAATCATTCCGAGACCATGGGCTATAGCCCATCGTCTCGGAGTCATTTTCGTCTTTTTTTCAAATCCTCGTTTTTCATCATTTATGACCATGGGCTATAGCCCATATCGGACGGCATACTATAGCATGCCGTTTTTCATCACTTTTGAGGATTTGAAAAAAAGACGAAAATCACTCCGAGACGATGGGCTATAGCCCATGGTCTCGAACGGCATACTATAGCATGCCGTTTTCCATCATTTTTGAGGATTTGAAAAAAATACGAAAATCACTCCGAGACGATGGGCTATAGCCCATGGTCTCGAACGGCATACTATAGCATGCGGTTTTCCATCATTTTTGAGGATTTGAAAAAAAGACGAAAATCACTCCGAGACCATGGGCTATAGCCCATCGTCTCGGAGTCATTTTCGTCTTTTTTTCAAATCCTCGTTTTTCATCATTTATGACCATGGGCTATAGCCCATATCGGACGGCATACTATAGCATGCTGTTTTTCATCACTTTTGAGGATTTGAAAAAAAGACGAAAATCACTCTGAGACGATGGGCTATAGCCCATGGTCTCGAACGGCATACTATAGCATGCCGTTTTCCATCATTTTTGAGGATTTGAAAAAAATACGAAAATCACTCCGAGACGATGGGCTATAGCCCATGGTCTCGAACGGCATATTATAGCATGTGGTTTTCCATAATTTTTGAGGATTTGAAAAAAAGACGAAAATCATTCCGAGACCATGGGCTATAGCCCATCGTCTCGGAGTCATTTTCGTCTTTTTTTCAAATCCTCGTTTTTCATCATTTATGACCATGGGCTATAGCCCATATCGGACGGCATACTATAGCATGCCGTTTTTCATCACTTTTGAGGATTTGAAAAAAAGACGAAAACAAGGTTTTAAAAAAAAGACGAAAATCACTCCGAGACGATGGGCTATAGCCCATGGTCTCGAACGGCATACTATAGCATGCCGTTTTCCATCATTTTTGAGGATTTGAAAAAAATACGAAAATCACTCCGAGACGATGGGCTATAGCCCATGGTCTCGAACGGCATACTATAGCATGCGGTTTTCCATAATTTTTGAGGATTTGAAAAAAAGACGAAAATCACTCCGAGACCATGGGCTATAGCCCATCGTCTCAGAGTCATTTTCGTCTTTTTTTCAAATCCTCGTTTTTCATCATTTATGACCATGGGCTATAGCCCATATCGGACGGCATACTATAGCATGCTGTTTTTCATCACTTTTGAGGATTTGAAAAAAAGACGAAAATCACTCTGAGACGATGGGCTATAGCCCATGGTCTCGAACGGCATACTATAGCATGCCGTTTTCCATCATTTTTGAGGATTTGAAAAAAATACGAAAATCACTCCGAGACGATGGGCTATAGCCCATGGTCTCGAACGGCATATTATAGCATGTGGTTTTCCATCATTTTTGAGGATTTGAAAAAAAGACGAAAATCATTCCGAGACCATGGGCTATAGCCCATCGTCTCGGAGTCATTTTCGTCTTTTTTTCAAATCCTCGTTTTTCATCATTTATGACCATGGGCTATAGCCCATATCGGACGGCATACTATAGCATGCCGTTTTTCATCACTTTTGAGGATTTGAAAAAAAGACGAAAACGAGGTTTTGAAAAAAAGACGAAAATCACTCCGAGACCATGGGCTATAGCCCATGGTCTCGAACGGCATACTATAGCATGCCGTTTTCCATCATTTCTGAGGATTTGAAAAAAAGACGAAAATCACTCCGAGACCATGGGCTATAGCCCATGGTCTCGAACGGCATACTATAGCATGCCGTTTTCCATCATTTTTGAGGATTTGAAAAAAATACGAAAATCACTCCGAGACGATGGGCTATAGCCCATGGTCTCAAACGGCATACTATAGCATGCGGTTTTCCATCATTTTTGAGGATTTGAAAAAAAGACGAAAATCACTCCGAGACCATGGGCTATAGCCCATCGTCTCGGAGTCATTTTCGTCTTTTTTTCAAATCCTCGTTTTTCATCATTTATGACCATGGGCTATAGCCCATATCAGATGGCATACTATAGCATGCGGTTTTCCATCATTTTTGAGGATTTAAAAAAAAGACGAAAATCACTCCGAGACGATGGGCTATAGCCCATGGTCTCGAACGGCATACTATAGCATGCCGTTTTCCATCATTTTTGAGGATTTGAAAAAAATACGAAAATCACTCCGAGACGATGGGCTATAGCCCATGGTCTCGAACGGCATACTATAGCATGCGGTTTTCCATCATTTTTGAGGATTTGAAAAAAAGACGAAAATCACTCCGAGACCATGGGCTATAGCCCATCGTCTCAGAGTCATTTTCGTCTTTTTTTCAAATCCTCGTTTTTCATCATTTATGACCATGGGCTATAGCCCATATCGGACGGCATACTATAGCATGCTGTTTTTCATCACTTTTGAGGATTTGAAAAAAAGACGAAAATCACTCTGAGACGATGGGCTATAGCCCATGGTCTCGAACGGCATACTATAGCATGCCGTTTTCCATCATTTTTGAGGATTTGAAAAAAATACGAAAATCACTCCGAGACCATGGGCTATATATAGCCCATCGTCTCGGAGTCATTTTCGTCTTTTTTTCAAATCCTCGTTTTTCATCATTTATGACCATGGGCTATAGCCCATATCGGACGGCATACTATAGCATGCTGTTTTTCATCACTTTTGAGGATTTGAAAAAAAGACGAAAATCACTCTGAGACGATGGGCTATAGCCCATGGTCTCGAACGGCATACTATAGCATGCCGTTTTCCATAATTTTTGAGGATTTTAAAAAAATACGAAAATCACTCCGAGACGATGGGCTATAGCCCATGGTCTCGAACGGCATATTATAGCATGTGGTTTTCCATCATTTTTGAGGATTTGAAAAAAAGACGAAAATCATTCCGAGACCATGGGCTATAGCCCATCGTCTCGGAGTCATTTTCGTCTTTTTTTCAAATCCTCGTTTTTCATCATTTATGACCATGGGCTATAGCCCATATCGGACGGCATACTATAGCATGCTGTTTTTCATCACTTTTGAGGATTTGAAAAAAAGACGAAAACGAGGTTTTGAAAAAAAGACGAAAATCACTCCGAGACGATGGGCTATAGCCCATGGTCTCGAACGGCATACTATAGCATGCCGTTTTCCATCATTTCTGAGGATTTGAAAAAAAGACGAAAATCACTCTGAGACGATGGGCTATAGCCCATGGTCTCGAACGGCATACTATAGCATGCCGTTTTCCATCATTTTTGAGGATTTGAAAAAAATACGAAAATCACTCCGAGACGATGGGCTATAGCCCATGGTCTCGAACGGCATATTATAGCATGTGGTTTTCCATCATTTTTGAGGATTTGAAAAAAAGACGAAAATCATTCCGAGACCATGGGCTATAGCCCATCGTCTCGGAGTCATTTTCGTCTTTTTTTCAAATCCTCGTTTTTCATCATTTATGACCATGGGCTATAGCCCATATCGGACGGCATACTATAGCATGCCGTTTTTCATCACTTTTGAGGATTTGAAAAAAAGACGAAAACGAGGTTTTGAAAAAAAGACGAAAATCACTCCGAGACGATGGGCTATAGCCCATGGTCTCGAACGGCATACTATAGCATGCCGTTTTCCATCATTTCTGAGGATTTGAAAAAAAGACGAAAATCACTCCGAGACCATGGGCTATAGTCCATCGTCTCGGAGTCATTTTCGTCTTTTTTTCAAATCCTCGTTTTTCATCATTTATGACCATGGGCTATAGCCCATATCAGACGGCATACTATAGCATGCGGTTTTCCATCATTTTTGAGGATTTGAAAAAAAGACGAAAATCATTCCGAGACCATGGGCTATAGCCCATCGTCTCGGAGTCATTTTCGTCTTTTTTTCAAATCCTCGTTTTTCATCATTTATGACCATGGGCTATAGCCCATATCGGACGGCATACTATAGCATGCCGTTTTTCATCACTTTTGAGGATTTGAAAAAAAGACGAAAACGAGGTTTTGAAAAAAAGACGAAAATCACTCCGAGACGATGGGCTATAGCCCATGGTCTCGAACGGCATACTATAGCATGCCGTTTTCCATCATTTCTGAGGATTTGAAAAAAAGACGAAAATCACTCTGAGACGATGGGCTATAGCCCATGGTCTCGAACGGCATACTATAGCATGCCGTTTTCCATCATTTTTGAGGATTTGAAAAGAATACGAAAATCACTCCGAGACGATGGGCTATAGCCCATGGTCTCGAACGGCATATTATAGCATGTGGTTTTCCATCATTTTTGAGGATTTGAAAAAAAGACGAAAATCATTCCGAGACCATGGGCTATAGCCCATCGTCTCGGAGTCATTTTCGTCTTTTTTTCAAATCCTCGTTTTTCATCATTTATGACCATGGGCTATAGCCCATATCGGACGGCATACTATAGCATGCCGTTTTTCATCACTTTTGAGGATTTGAAAAAAAGACGAAAACGAGGTTTTGAAAAAAAGACGAAAATCACTCCGAGACGATGGGCTATAGCCCATGGTCTCGAACGGCATACTATAGCATGCCGTTTTCCATCATTTCTGAGGATTTGAAAAAAAGACGAAAATCACTCCGACACCATGGGCTATAGTCCATCGTCTCGGAGTCATTTTCGTCTTTTTTTCAAATCCTCGTTTTTCATCATTTATGACCATGGGCTATAGCCCATATCAGACGGCATACTATAGCATGCGGTTTTCCATCATTTTTGAGGATTTAAAAAAAAGACGAAAATCACTCCGAGACCATGGGCTATAGCCCATCGTCTCGGAGTCATTTTCGTCTTTTTTTCAAATCCTCGTTTTTCATCATTTATGACCATGGGCTATAGCCCATATCGGACGGCATACTATAGCATGCCGTTTTTCATCACTTTTGAGGATTTGAAAAAAAGACGAAAACGAGGTTTTGAAAAAAAGACGAAAATCACTCCGAGACGATGGGCTATAGCCCGCCATGGTCTCGAACGGCATACTATAGCATGCCGTTTTCCATCATTTCTGAGGATTTGAAAAAAAGACGAAAATCACTCCGAGACCATGGGCTATAGTCCATCGTCTCGGAGTCATTTTCGTCTTTTTTTCAAATCCTCGTTTTTCATCATTTATGACCATGGGATATAGCCCATATCAGACGGCATACTATAGCATGCGGTTTTCCATCATTTTTGAGGATTTGAAAAAAAGACGAAAATCACTCCGAGACCATGGGCTATAGCCCATCGTCTCCGAGTCATTTTCGTCTTTTTTTCAAATCCTCGTTTTTCATCATTTATGACCATGGGCTATAGCCCATATCGGACGGCATACTATAGCATGCCGTTTTTCATCACTTTTGAGGATTTGAAAAAAATACGAAAATCACTCCGAGACGATGGGCTATAGCCCATGGTCTCGAACGGCATACTATAGCATGCCGTTTTCCATCATTTTTGAGGATTTGAAAAAAAGACGAAAATCACTCCGAGACCATGGGCTATATATAGCCCATGGTCTCGAACGGCATACTATAGCATGCCGTTTTTCATCATTTTTGAGGATTTGAAAAAAAGACGAAAATCACTCCGAGACGATGGGCTATAGCCCATGGTCTCGAACGGCATACTATAGCATGCCGTTTTCCATCATTTTTGAGGATTTGAAAAAAAGACGAAAATCACTCCGAGACCATGGGCTATATATAGCCCATGGTCTCGAACGGCATACTATAGCATGCCGTTTTTCATCATTTTTGAGGATTTGAAAAAAAGACGAAAATCACTCCGAGACGATGGGCTATAGCCCATGGTCTCGAACGGCATACTATAGCATGCCGTTTTGCATCATTTTTGAGGATTTGAAAAAAAGACGAAAATCACTCCGAGACCATGGGCTATAGCCCATGGTCATAAATGATGAAAAACGAGGATTTGAAAAAAAGACGAAAATCACTCCGAGACCATGGGCTATAGTCCATTGTCTCGAGTGATTTTCGTCTTTTTTTCAAATCGTCAAAAATTATGAAAAACGGCATGCTATAGTATGCCGTCTGAGACAGCAGCCCATGGTCTCGGAGTGATTTTCGTATTTTTTTCAAATCCTCAAAAATGTAGATAAACGGCGTGCTATAGTATGCCGTCCGATATGGGCTATAGCCCACGGTCAAACATTATGAAAAACGAGGATTTGAAAAAAAGACCAAAATCACTCCGAGACCATGGTCCATTGTCTTGAGTGACTTTCGTCTTCTTTTCAAATCCTCAAAAATGATGAAAAACGGCGTGCTATAGTATGCCGTCTGAGATGGGCTGTAGCCCATGGTCAAAAATGATGAAAAACAAGGATAAAAAAAAAGACGAAAATCACTCCGAAAATCACTTCCCATAGACATTTCAAAACGTATTTATTTAAAGACCTTTTAAGCGTCGTACAAAGCCAACTCTTGTCGTGACAACACACATTTTGGACCAAACAAATAATTACAAAGAAGAAAAATAACAAAAAAAGTGTTGTAACCTGCCGTTTTTTTCTAAAATGGAATTAGAAAAAACGACATACATATGCCCTCCCAAACCATGGACTATAGTTCATGTGTAGACGTTTTCGGTCATTTTGATCAAAGATCCCGGGAGGAGATAGATAGATACAATTCAAAAGGGCAGGTGATCCAAAATGTCAGAGGTCAAAAGTCAGAACACAAAGTTGTTCGGGATGAGACACGTGTATCAAAGTTTTATTGCTCACGGTCAAACGGTTCGTGAGCTTTTCCCGTTTAAAGTGTGCATTTTCAGTTCAGTGCTATAGCACCACCCTTTGGCCAATGGTCGTGGGCTTCACATCCTCACCGTTTGGCATAGCCCTCTACCATATCGCCAAGTTTTGCGCAAACCCGACAGCACTTTTCAGCCAGATCTGCCATTTTTGGCAGAAGAGTAATACAGACAAACAACTAGAACTGCACTCTGTCGAGTGCCTACTTGCAAGTACTGTCAACCGCTGCAAACTTTCAAATCTCAGCCTCTCTGTAAAACATTGAAATTAAATACTAAAGTCGGGTTATAACTGGCTGTCAATGGTGACGTAATTACGATATGTTTCAATATTGGTTGGGTAACAGGTAACGTATGTATAAATGTATGTAAGTTGTAAGTTGAAAGTACTATACTGTGGTCGGCTGGCTTTTTTATGCGTATGCTCAGAGGTATATATACTAGATGTTGATGGTGACGTAATTAAGACATGTCTCAATGATGGGTTATAACTGGCTTTTGATGGTGACATAATAAAGATAGGTTTCAGATTTCATACATGTATCGATACAGACATTACCTTTAATTCACCCGACACTGAAACATATCCTAATTACGTCAACATCGACAGCCAGTTATAACCCGACATTGAAACATATCTTAATTACGTCACCATCAACATAGAGTATATATACCTCCAAGGATACTGTATACGCATAAAAAAGCCAGCACGACCACAATACTTGCGCGCTCTGCTTGCGCAAGTAATAAGGGACCAATAGTCCCTTCGGGCATGGTTCCTTAATAAATAGACTTGGTAACCTAACTGTAGGGAGTACAAATACAGTAAAGAACCTGGGGGTTATCATCTATGAAAAACACATTGAGCAAGTAAATACAACAAATTGAGCAGGGCACTGCAGGGAGTTGAACCCCGTTCTGGTAAACCAGGAGTACCACACCAGTGTCTTAGTTTTAGTTTTGTTGTAATTTACAGGTCCAAAAGCAATCACATTCATTTACATTTTAACAGTAAATTCATTTCACAATGTACATTGTAGGCAATAATTAATAACGGTGTATACAAAAGAAAAATACAGAAGCACAAAGCTAACATTTTCAAATTATTTGCAAAACATTTTTAAACTTACTCTTGCCGATCATTTGATGATTTAAAAAACAGTCCTTACTAATAGCCTAGCTAGCCTACACACTAACCACCAGAGTGCTCCAGACTTCCCTCTCCAGAGCAACATTAATGACTTCCTCCTGGGGGATCCAGAGACGTTCCAAGGCCAGTGAGTCGATGTGTTTCCTCCAACTGCGCCTTGGTCTGCCCCGGGGTCTCCTCCCAGTGGGACGTGCCTCGAGGACCTCCCTAGGGAGTTGCCCGAGAGGCATCCTAACCAGATGCCCGAACCACCTAAGCTGGCTCCTTTCCAGGCGAAGGAGCAGCGGCTCTACTCCGAGTCTCTCCCGCGTGACTGAACTTCTCACCCTATCTCTAAGGGAGATGCCAGCCACCCGTCGAAGGAAACTCATTTCTGCCACTTGTATTCGTGACCTAATTCTTTCGGTCATGACCCACACTTCATGACCATAGGTGAGAGTAGGAACGAAGATTGAAACCGGAAGAAGACTCACTCCACAAATACCATAAGGTAACTCCTCAGACATAAACTAAGACAATATATGTATTTTGTTTTTGTCCTCAAAGTGCTGCTAAAAGTGTAAAGTGCAGCAGAAAACGTTTGGGTCATCGGCCCATCGCCTACTGACCGGCATGAATGATGAAGTTTCAGCTGCAAATGGCAACATACGTAAATCACATAATGTTACGGACCAGTTGATACACATGTCTAGGGGCTTCTCATTCGCCTGTAATATATCAAAGGGAGGCCAGACACCGCTTATGCAATAAGAACATTGGTTTATTGTCAACAAAAGATTAGTTGCAATTAGGGCTGCACGATTAATCGAATTTTAATCGAAATCGCGATTTTTGGATTTGGACGATGTCAAAAAAAAAGAAAATCGAAAATCATTTTTCACCTTAACTAGGGTATTTACGTTAAATCTCTCTCGCACTCGCCTGCGGACTACCGTAGTTACTTCCTCCTCCCTCTGTCGCGCAGAGAGAAAACCTGAAAAGGAGCGTAACATATCTACCATGGGAAGCGATAGGAACAAGGATTTAGTTGCTAAAAAAGCCAAGACAATGTCTGTCTTCTGGAAATGGTTCGGCTTCTCCGTTTCAGATGTGGAGCAAACTAGTCCCCGGTGTAAAAGTTGTAAACGGGGATGCACACGCGCTTTGCACTCTTCCCATTTGCCGCTGTGCTTGTGTTTGTTTTCCGGGTGCTGGAGCAGGTTGCTCGTGTGGCCGTCTGTCACAGAGTCACAGGCACCCACAAAAAAATAAAAGATTTAGTTACACAAACATAACAATTAACATCCCTAGTGCTGGAATACTGTAATTGTGAAAAACCATAGATGTGATCATAGCAGGGGTTCTCAACGTTTTTGGCTGGGGACCCCCAGACGGGCGGGCGGGCGGGCACATGCACGCACGCGCGTGCACACACGCACGCACACGCACGCACGCACGCACACGCACGCACACGCACACGCACACGCACACACAGTGAGTGTAGAAGGTTTGACTGTTATCTCTCCACACACACACACACACACACACACACACACACACGCACACACACAGTGAGTGTAGAAGGTTTGACTGTTATCTCTCCTAATGGTACCAACATCAATAACGCATGGGATTGTGGCATGCCACTTCTCAAAAAAGCGACGTCGCATTTTTGTCGCTTTTGTTGGTTTTGTAGTTTGTCGCTTTTTTGACGCCTTTTTTTTCTCATATTTGTTTCTCCCTTTTTTCACATTTTTTTCCTCACATTTTTCCTCATTTTTTTTCCGTCTGTCCGTCTGTGTACAGCTAATCTCCGGCACCGTTAACCCGGTCGGCCAGGGGGAGGTAGTTTAGAGACCAGGATTACTGCATGTTTTTTGTGAGGGTACCTACTGGGACACGGGGAGAACATGCAAACTCCAAACAGAAAGGCCCTTTCGCCAACCCCGCCTCGGGTATGGGCACTGATGACGTGGAGGAGGGAACACGCCCCCAGTGCCCACAGCGTCCCCAGCGGGAATCGAACCCAATTTTTTAAAATATTACTCCTCCAGATTCTGTCCAAAAATCCCGCAAATCGTTAGACACTAGCACCGAAGTCTGACGTCAATATCGGTAGAGGGCTGTTTTCGCTAAAAACAACTATTTTTGACAGGGGACGGGGGCATTCGAACATGGGGCTAAATGCTTTTTTTTTAACACAATTCTATGGCGATTTCTTACTGTCTGGGCTCAATATGTCAGTTTGTCACCTCCCTCTTCACATTCAATAGACCCCGTGATCTTTTGTGGCCAGATGTAATGTATGGGGTCTAGTCAGACTAAATTAAATAATAAAAAGAGAAATCGCTATAAAATTTTGTAAAAAAATAATATATATATACATATTTAGCCCCCCCCCCCCGTCAAACATTGCTAAAACGAAAGAAAACAGCAAATGAAACAACATTTACACTCATCTTTTACTTTCTCTAATAAAAATCTAAAACGTGAACCTTGGTTGAAAAAAAAAGTAGTCCTTAAGTACAGTACGTAAATGTACTTTACACTACACCACTGACTACAACAAACCATTAGTTGTGTCTTAAGACACTCAAACAAGTGGTGTTCATGTCAACAAAATAATGACCCTTTAATGTTTTGCCATGCTGTACGTAGCCTCAGTAACCAAAGCTAGCAGCTAGCTAGCTTAGTGGTTTGCATCTTGGTTAGCATCAAACTTCTTCATAAACATCACTGTAACAATGTTGCAGTGTTGCACTAAAGTACGATTAAAACACCAACATTCTCACAACCCCAGTTGGTTTTTATCAAGTATCTGGACACAAACAAGCAAATGAAGTATGTTATGACATGGTTAGCATTAGCAACAGGCTTGGGGCCTAGTGTGGGTTCACAACATTCAACTTGACGGAATTCTCTTTGCTTCAGGATCACAGTCTGGACTCCAATACGAGAATGGCTCATCAGCTCTTGCTGTATGTATTATGGAAATAATCAACAATAAATGATAATTCTGTGTCTTTTTTTCATACCACTTAGTTGTTCACAGCTTGTTCTCAGCCACCAGGCATCAAATCACCTGGAAGGAAGTGCAGTTTACAGAACAGGAAGCAGTTTCCGAACATATAGTGTACAATTACAAGCAACGACACCTCTAAATCCTAATGATCTTTTAAGTAGGCGTGGTTTGCTTCTCCTCCGACAGATCTTTTATTATCACAGCCTACTGCTGCACAAAGTTTTAGCATTGTGACATAGTCAATCAAACTTGTCTTTATATAGAAAAGCAGGTGTTGTGAATGACCTGATTGAACGACCGTGAACATATAGGAGAAATAAAATGCAAATGTCATGATTCCCAAATCAGCCCCCATCGACCAAGACAGTTATGGAAATTTAAATTATTAAGCATTGGAACACACATTTTATTTCACTTTTAAAGATATTTCTTTTTGCGGCTTACGCCTTTTATTGGTTTTTTTGAAGGGACAGACAGTAGGCTGACAGGAAACGGGAGAGAGATGGGGGAAGACATGCAGTAAAGGCCGTGTCGGGCTCGGGAGTCGAACCCGCGGCACACTGCGACTGGATTACCAGTCGGGTGCCCAGACGGTTACGCCACCGCCTGGGCTCATTTTATTTCACTTTTAATGTCCATTCGTTTTTGATGGTTTTCCATACTTATAGTAGGCTATGTCATTTTGCATGATTTTCGACAATAAAAACTAATTGATGAAAATCATGAAAAAGACATAGGCCTACTAAAGTATGTCATTTTTTATGGTTTTAGACGATGACATTTTTTGATGAAAATCATGAAAAACTAAAGCCATTTGTGTGAATTAAGTATTGATATATGCGCGAATTAAGTATTTATATATGTGCAAGTGAATTATGTACAATGTATGTATGTGCAGGTTTGATTGATTGAAGTATTTATTTACAGTTTGCAGAATTACAGTACATTTCAGCACAACTCAATACAATGACGTACAATTGAGATATGTATGTATAGTGACTGTGCAGGTGAATGTACAGTATGTTTAAAAAAAACACATCTTCCCATACTATGGACCTATTTGGGTCCACCACATCTTCCCATACTATGGACCTATTTGGGTCCACCACATCTTCCCATACTATGGACCTATTTGGGTCCACCACATCTTCCCATACTATGGACCTATTTGGGTCCACCACATCTTCCCATACTATGGACCTATTTGGGTCCACCACATCTTCCCATACATCTTCCCATACTATGGACCTATTTGGGTCCACCACATCTTCCCATACTATGGACCTATTTGGGTCCACCACATCTTCCCATACATCTTCCCATACTATGGACCTATTTGGGTCCACCACATCTTCCCATATATCTTCCCATACTATGGACCTATTTGGGTACACCACATCTTCCCATACTATGGACCTATTTGGGTCCACCACATCTTCCCATATATCTTCCTATACTATGGACCTATTTGGGTCCACCACATCTTCCCATACATCTTCCCATACTATGGACCTATTTGGGTCCACCACATCTTCCCATATATCTTCCTATACTATGGACCTATTTGGGTCCACCACATCTTCCCATACATCTTCCCATACTATGGACCTATTTGGGTACACCACATCTTCCCATACTATGGACCTATTTGGGTCCACCACATCTTCCCATATATCTTCCCATACTATGGACCTATTTGGGTCCACCACATCTTCCCATACATCTTCCCATACTATGGACCTATTTGGGTCCACCACATCTTCCCATATATCTTCCCATACTATGGACCTATTTAGGTCCACCACATCTTCCAATACATCTTCCCATACTATGGACCTATTTGGGTCCACCACATCTTCCCATACATCTTCCCATACTATGGACCTATTTGGGTCCACCACATCTTCCCATACTATGGACCTATTTGGGTCCACCACATCTTCCCATACTATGGACCTATTTGGGTCCACCACATCTTCCCATACATCTTCCCATACTATGGACCTATTTGGGTCCACCACATCTTCCCATACTATGGACCTATTTGGGTCCACCACATCTTCCCATACAGCTTCCCATACTATGGACCTATTTGGGTCCACCACATCTTCCCATACTATGGACCTATTTGGGTCCACCACATCTTCCCATACATCTTCCCATACTATGGACCTATTTGGGTCCACCACATCTTCCCATACTATGGACCTATTTGGGTCCACCACATCTTCCCATACAGCTTCCCATACTATGGACCTATTTGGGTACACCACATCTTCCCATACTATATGGACCTATTTGGGTCCACCACATCTTCCCATACATCTTCCCATACTATGGACCTAATTGGGTGCATCACATCCATTATGTGCAGCTCACTCACGCGCATGGGGAGTGACTGAAACCACATTTTAGAAAGGGAGCTTATATTAAATCCATCAATGAAACAAGGGTCTAATTGGGGCTAATCATGTACAGTCTAGCCTCGGTCCCAGGCTCACTTAACTGCGAAAAGAAGAGCCTGGTCACAACGTAAGGCAAAGAAGCTATCGGCGGACGTATCCTCCGGAACATCCATCAGATGTATTTCCCCCGGATACGATATTTTCCCGACCAATCACAACACTTGTTTCATTCGCGGAGAATGTGAACTGATTTGTAAAGCATCAACGTCATTTCCTTGTTTCGGTGGGGACTAGTAAACACAGCTGCACCGCGTGACGTAGTTATCTTACACGCAACACTTCCGCCACTTCCGCTGATAGTCTTTTCAGCGTAGGTCTTGCCCAGGGTGTGTACAGTCACCTTGCTTTTTTCTGCAATGGAACAATGGTGGACGATTTGAAGCCGGAGGGGCTACACAGTCAGAAGGGGAGAGGGCAGAAGTTGGGCAGTATGCAGTGTCAAGGGAAACTAAGAATAATAGCTCACTCCTACTCCTATTATATATAGTGTAATATGTTCCTTGGCCTACTATACAGAAGTCTGCTGAAACCATGTGCCTCTTCCAGTTCTACAAAGCCATCCTCTCCAGGTTTTCTGGCTTACGTAAATATTGTCACATTGCAATCGTCTACTCACACACCCTTCACCATGCATGCAGTATCAAAATGTACACATGAAACAAACTGTAAACTGAAGATAACAGAGAACATAATTTAAAAAAAAAAGTCAAGTGGCATTTCTTCCTCAGCCTAGTGGAAATATGCATGCACAGCGTCACCGCAATCGGTCACTGCGCTCCTGTTTTGTGGCATTTTGTACAAATCGGGCCACTCCTGTAAACTTTGGAAATTGTACAAATCGGGCCACTCCTGTAAACTTTGGAAATTGGAAGCCAATCAGGATGGAATATGAGAAAGCAAACAGACCCGTCTTCATCACAAGACTATAGAGATCATGTGTACCGATTAGCGTAAAATTTGGATAAAATCTGAACGAGTAATATCCAAAAATGTGTTTTACATATGTGAACCTCCTGGTGGCGCTATAAAGAGCAGATGTGGAAAAATACAGGGCAAAGGTTTGTCCTTGGCCTCTAAGGTAGTGTGCATACAAAGTTTTACACAGATCGGTTGCTACGAATGCTACAAATTAATCCTTTGGTTCAAATATCTCCAAAATACTGTAGCTGTTTTGGGGGGTGCGGGCCAGGGCAATCACAGCAAAAAAAAACCTTATCGGTCATTTTTTTAATTATCTCTCAGTTTCATTTGTCAGCTAAAACTATGATGAAAAATGTTCGTCGACTACCTTTTTTCACCGATGATCCAGTAGAACTAAAAGACGAGTCATTTTTATATTTGGTTGTGCTCTGAAAATATCAGATCTACAAGCTCTACAAGATCTACAAGCGCTGTGATGCATTGTGAGCTTCTAGATTGGCTATTTTCAGCATTATGACGCCATCAAGGACTGTCGGCAAAATTAACTGAAATCGTATGATATTTAGTCAACTAAAACGAGACTAAAACTAAAACTTTTCAGATGACTAAAATATAACTAAAACTAAATTAAACTGTATTTTAAAGACTATGACTAAATGAAAATGTGCTGTCTATAAATGAACTCAGTATTGTACTATGGAGGTAGCCCCACCATCTTATCAATGCATCTCGTCCATGGTGTTCAGCTGTCTGGAGCTCGATGGAGCAGGGCAGACTTCCTGTGACCCGTGAACTTGAACCACGTTACAGGCTTCTCTGTCAACGCTACACAACTTGAATTTCAAGCAATGAGTGGTTTGGCCCTGAAGCAATGCTCAATTGACAAGACATCATTCACAATTTTCACAATTCCCCTGATGACTCATTCAGTGCCTTGTATGTGATGAGTCACAAGACTGAATCATTAATTCCAGAGTGATCGGGTTCTGTGTTTGGTTTTCGTGCGTGCCGTGCATGCGAGAATTCTGTGTGTAGGTTGTGTTGGGACTGTGCATGTACCATATAAAGTGCACATCTGCACATACATACGTTTTAAGTTATTTGTTTGTGTGTTTGCATTTGTTTTGTGTGTGCATTTGTGCGTGCATGCATGTGTGCGTGCATGTACACGTGCATGTACACATGCATGTGTGAGAGGCCACATGTCATACTGTTGCTTGCAGCAGTGACAACGTGACCCCTAAGGGTCATTGTGTCATTTCTACCAGACAGGAGGGCAACTCACCGTGGTAATTACTGCCCTTTGCCTCAGCCGCTTAACCTTGACAAGGACAAACACAGATAGAGATCAGTTCTGTCTCCTTCCGTTTCTTACTTTTAAAGTAAGTTTTAAAATCGGTACAGGAAGTGGACTATAATCTAACAGTCAAGTACCTACAGTAGCAAGAACCCAAAATGCAAATATGCACTCAGTTAGTTTGAAACTTGCTTACAGTATTTACTTAATACTTGGTTACAGTATTTACTTACAAATTCTGCACTCATTTGATTTTGTACATTCTTCACAAGGTCCAGCTAGTGTGTTCTTCTCTTCTATTAAGACTTGAGCCATTGGGGTCATTGGACATATTAAGTGTGTCTTCATGTTTCAATTTCTCTTCATATACAGTAGCCTCTCACGTGCCTGGGTATGCTGCCCAGTAGTCATCATTGCAGTGTTCAATATGTTTCTGTCGTATAGAACTGACATATCAGAGTCATGAGTGAAACTGGAAATGGAGGGCTACTGCTTCCATTTTTGTGCATTCTCCTGGCACCTCCCGTAGCGCGCAGCCTAGGGTAACGGGCGAGATTATGTTAAACATGTAACTTGACTGGGTTTGTGAGACCCCAAATCGGTCAACCCATATCCTCACAACCAAACCCCTGCCGAACCGACCAGCCAGCCAGCCAGGTGGCCGGTGGGCCAACAAGGCAGCCAGCCTGCACGTCTGTCTGATCTTTTTCAATCCTTCAGTCTTGTCTAGGCCATATCATTGTCCCTCATTACATCTCTTGACCGTGTTGCTTAACCTCACGCGTACAGATTCATAAAACATTCAGCAGCATGTTACGTGTAAACACAATGCTGGTGTAAAATGTCCCTATGAATCTTTCAGGATGGAAATAATGTGGGGCTGCGTGCCTCCAGGGCGGATTTCTTCAAAAGCTTTCGCAAAAGAGGCAGAGGAGTTTGTTTTGACTTGTCGGAGGGCGAAAAAAAAAACAAGATGGTGGTTGATTGAGACGAACCGCAGGCAAGATGCACTACAGTGATTGGAGAACATAAATCTTTGTCAAGCTTCATGTTTAGAAGGACTGATCAAAGAAATTAATGTCTTGTTAACCCACATATTCAACTCTGTTTGCAGCAAATAATTAGCGTTTCCAAATGTGACTTCAAAGTAATATTAAACATAATTATTGTACTAAACTATAGTCAAAAAGTGAGTAGTCCTAATATTTTGCAATCAAGATAAAATGTATGAAATATTAGATTTTAATAGCTTTCAATACATAAGCTAGTTAGTCTACTTCATGAAAAGTGGTATTTTTGTATATGCTTGTATGGATTTTGCAAACATCGTTTAAAATTGTTTGTAGGCTACTAAGTAAATGTAAATGTATTTACTAATTAATTCATTCATTCATTCATTCATTCATTAATTCATTCATTCATTTGTTATCAAACCTGTGTCGGTCTAATAACTGAGCACCCCGTGGCCTTCCACCATAAGCCAATGAAGTATAATCTACAGGTAAACAGTGGTGTGAAGTTTTTCATCCAGATGTGAATAGTGCACTTTGTTTTGACTGTGGGGCCGTGAGAGAATTCCTTCCCTGCTAGGCAGACAGCTCTGCTGTTGATAGAGGCAGGTTAAGAGTGTCAGTCTTGCATCTCCCTGTTGCCCTGCCTTAACTGTTATTACAGGTTCTCAAACTCTGCACTGACATCCTGACACTCCAATTGTGTGGCTAAGAATGCACGCGTGTGCGTGTGTGCGTGCGCGCGCACGTGTGTGTATGTGTGTGTGTGTACAGTGGCGTACACAGTACTATTAAACAGCCTTATGCCTGGTTTATACTCTGTAGTACAACAGTGTCACTTGCCAAAAAGAACAGATTTACAAGCTATAAGAACCTGTTGCATTCAATAAGTGACGCCTTCATGAGTATAAATAAACCACAACCTGTTCTATACTTCATCATTGTTGAAAATAGCTGATCCATTGATTGATTATTTTATTAGACAATTAAAAAAAATGCAACCAGGGTATAAGCTCACAACTTTTGAATATTATTGAATGACCAAAATACGCATGTCAGGTTGTTGTGACAAGCATTTCAAACGGCTGAGTTGGGCCTGTGACAGGGAGCTGAAGGCTTCAAACATGTCTCACTAAACCCGCTTGACATGTGGAGGCACTGGAGTTGTTGTAGTAAACCGTATGTGTAGTTATCACTGCGCTGAAGGCCTGTTGGACGAAGGCGCGCCTTTAATATGAACGCGGAACAGTCGGAAACAGCTGGTCTTATTAACATGAAATGACAGTTGTTGCTGTAGCGTACGGCAGGCCAAGCTTGTAACCGACCACATGTTTGAATCCTCGGGAAGAGGTGGTAAGAGAGGGAGAAATGCCTCAACACAACTACTGACAAGGTGCTCTAAACTAAAGCAGTGCTTCTCAACCTTTTCTGGATCAGGGCCCACTTCAGAGCACGATATTTATTTGTATTTTTATTTTTTACATTACAGGTCACCAGAGTCTTTGTTATTCACTACCGTTCAATAAGGTACATTGAAGCACAGTCTAGAAGGGTCCACTGTATCTAAGACTGGTTCCCATACCTTTGTGAACCCTTCCATGTTATCACGGAGGAGATATAGAGAGCACGATTATTGATCAATCAATCAATTGTTTTCCGGCTTGGGTCAATGGAATTAACATAGTTAGTTAAGCTCCTATGTTTGTTTGTTTTGTCAAGGTTTAAAAGAAAAATCCCATGAACTTGTTTCTACATACATTTTTCATTACGGTACTAAAGCAAGGCATTTAACCTCTGATTGTTCCAAAGTGGAAAACGAGTGTGTTCAGTACCAGGTGTGTTCAGTGTCCAGGTGTGTCCAGTGTCCAGGTGTATCATTACCAGGTGTGTTCAGTGTCCAGGTGTGTTCAGTACCAGGTGTGTTCAGTGTCCAGGTGTGTTCAGTGTCCAGGTGTGTTCAGTGTTCAGGTGTGTTCAGTACCAGGTGTGTTCAGTGTCCAGGTGTGTTCAGTGTCCAGGTGTGTTCAGTGTCCAGGTGTGTTCAGTGTCAGGTGTGTTCAGTGTCCAGGTGTGTTCAGTGTCCAGGTGTGTTCAGTGTCCAGGTGTGTTCAGTGTCCAGGTGTGTTCAGTATCCAGGTGTATTCAGTACCAGGGTGTCTACCAGGTGTGTTCAGTACCAGTGTGTCTACCAGGCGTGTTCAGTACCAGTGTGTCTACCAGGTGTGTTCAGTACCAGTGTGTCTACCAGGTGTGTTCAGTACCAGTGTGTCTACCAGGTATGTTCAGTACAAGGTGTGTTCAGTGTCCAGGTATGTTCAGTACAAGGTGTGTTCAGTGCCAGTGTGTTCATTACCAGGTGTGTTCATTACCAGGTGTGTTCATTACCAGGTGTGTTCATTACCAGGTGTATTCACCCTCCTTGTCTCACTTGCAGGTGTTCTATTAGATGCACCATATGGTACACATCTGCACCTGCTGTTGTTTATTTACATAGATTATTTGCTGCTGCTGTTTGACTTACTGTACATAGTGCTATTGGTATTATTCTCATGTACATACTGGTCATGATACTGTATATGTAGGCCTGTAGTTTGCATATATTGTTTTCCACCTTACTCTTCTTTCTATCTCTATTCTTCTTCCCTTTCCTGAAAACAAATTTCACGCACTTGTGACGTGACAACATGTGACGTAACAATAAACCTGATTCTTATTCTAACTGTCTGAATTTATAGAAAGGCGCGGCTAGAATAATGTTAAGGAAAATCTTCCCTGGACAAATAGGGTTTGGTTTGCATGTAGACTGTGGCTTATCCCACATGTCGTCACCTCAGTATGAGAAGTCAAATTATCAGTGTGTGTGTGTGTGTGTGTGTGTGTGTGTGTGTGTGTGTGTGTGTGTGTGTGTGTGTGTGTGTGTGTGTGTGTGTGTGTGTGTGTGTGTGTGTGTGTGTGTGTGTGTGTGTGTGTCTTCCACTATAGGTAGACGCCTATAGTACTCTTCTACTATCAGTACATGACTGTACATTATTTACAGCAAATTATTGTAATGTGTGTCCTTGTATTGTATCTGTTAAGTGGAATAAATGGTTTAAATGTGTGTGTTTGTTCCATTTGTACACTTAAATTAACATTAACAATTCATTAACATCAACATAAATTTTACAGGATTTTTAAATGAAAAGGGTTGAGAATCACTGTTCTACTGCACCTTACATCGTAGAGACTTAAACGCTGGATTCGAGGGTATATATAAAATGATATGTACCCTTATGTATATTTAAAAATTATTTTAATCTCAGCCGAGACTTAGGATATCACTCCTGTATAATGATGTTGCTCTTTCGGATCAAACGCAGTAAAACCCTGAATCATTATAACTTTGGTCTTGATCAATGTTTCTTGTAGAACAAAAGATTTGGCCTACGTGGGCTTGTGCTTAAACATTTTGTTGGTTTAATTTGAACAAAAAAATCTAGCTTTACATCAAACTATTCAAATCGAGACAAGGATCCCTAATTGTACGGTGGCTTCGTTGAGCGATTGATCTAAATTCTAGCATCAAATTACAAACTAAAGTACAGCCCAGTGTTAGCTCAGTTGCAGGTAGGGAAACCCAGCTAATATATCATCTCAGCCACTTCTAAGGGTGGGCCATATTTACCGTACTGCCATAATACCCTATCATCAATTCCCTTTGTAGTAACGGATTCCGGGGCTCACAGGATTACAACAGGCAATTTCAGCGAGCCACATTTACAGGTGTAAGCATCAGCTTTTGTCTCCTCTTTGTGCCTCTATCCTCTGTGAACGCGGCGCAGACAGTGAAGCAGCGCGCTCGCCGTGCCTGCGCGGCCTTAAACAGAACGGCTCAGGCCCAATAAGCCCCACAGGGAAACCAAAATGGCCACTTATCTCCCCAGAGGGGTTAGCGGATTGGAGCGGGACGCGGCCGTAAACGATCCCCCTCCATTCCGTATAACATATACACGCCATCAGCATCCCGTGGAAAATTGACAGTGCGGCAACATCTACACGCAGACAGACAGATGAAGAACATCTCCTGCTTCTCTGCACCTACACATTTGCCGGGGCGGGACAGGGGAGCGAATCTCGGCATATACGGCACATTTCCACGTGAACAGGGGTTGAATCTCAAGCAGTGCGGAGACAGGCTTACAGTCGCACAGCACCAAATCCGCCCCATTCCCCCCACCGCCCCACTCCCAGCCCCTAGCCGCTTCCACCCCAGTCACACGTGCTGACCAGCACAGGCCCTAAAGGAGCAAATGAGGGTCACTTAGGTACCGGCATTAACCTTAGATGGCAGAGTGACAGGGTCGAGACTTATAGTAAGCTATCTCTCTCTCTCTCTCTCAATCAATATTCCCACCTCCCCCCATTATTCTCTCTCTCTCTCTCTCTCTCTCTCTCTGTCTGTCTCCTTCCAGTTAGGGCTTAGAGAGGGTTCACGGGGAGGGGAGGGGCAGGGGGGCTTGTGTGCGTGTGTGTGTGTGTGTGTGTGTGTGTGTGTGTGTGTGTGTGTGTGTGTGTTGAATAATTCAGATGGGACTTTACCTTAATATGCTGTCAAAACAACAGTATTGTTGTCGGCCCCCATATCGCCTCGGATTTACTCCACCATCATGCAGTCACAACAGACATGAATTTGTTCCTGAAGAAGAAGAAGAAGAAGAAGAAGAAGAAGAAGAAGAAGAAGAAGAAGAAGACGAAAGGCTATTTTCAAAGATATTTCGCATAGCGGGAAAGGCTAGATCGAAACATCAAGTTAACTTAATTTATTGAGTGGTTAAATATCTGGAATCCAGAATGAATCCAACATATTAATAGTAAAGATCATGTATCGATAAACAAACAGAACACTGATGATAGTGCTGTCAAACAAATCTATGAAGCCATCGATGAAATCTATGAAAATGTTTAACCTGCAACAATAATGTCTGTCGCATCTCTCTCTCTCTCTCTCTCTCTCTCTCTTTCTCTCTCTCGCTCTCTCTCTCTCTCTCTCTCTCTCTCTCTCTCTCTCTCTCTCTCTCTCTCTCTCTGCTAAGAGATGGTTGCACTGAACAACCTTAAAGACCCATGCTTTAAACTAAGACTCAGGACTTTGCTCATGTTAAGTTACACACAGAACAGAATCCTGGTACATGACCTGGTGAACTGGAACCATTTCCTGTGCTCTGTGATGACATACAGTACAGTGACATGAACACCTAGACAGGATGAAGGCTGGGAGAGCTAGTGTTGAATTCATTCTGAGAGTGTATGGACTCTAAAGAGTCTATTTGTACACTCTCAGAGTTAAATTAAAGTTGGGGTAAGTGTTTTTGTATAATATATATATACAAATTTCATCCAATCAGGGGAGAGAAGCTGATGAATGGGCAATCACTCCTGATTGGTTGACATTTGGCCACCCGCCTGAAAATTTACAGTTTGTTTATTAAAACTCATTGAAGGCCAAGTACTGATTTGACTTCTTTTTCAGAAAGTGCCTCCAGGCCAAAGACGTTTTAACTTCTTTTTAAAGGGGCTTAAATTGATTTAACATTATAATCATGATTTAAGACAAATCTTACAACTCTCGTTGTAAAAAAAATTGAACAAATGTATGGTGGCCTGTGCTGAACTATTGTTACTGCCATTTAGCGGTGGTTGAGTTAAAGAGCTGGTGAGACGGGGAGAGCTATAGCTATGATCACAAAATAGAGCTTAACACAGGATGGCATTTGGGTTAAAACATATTCTATGAGAGCACAAATGCTATGACTGAATTTCTGAAATTCTATAGTGAAATATGTTCGCACACACACACACACACACACACACACACACACACACACACACACACACACACACACACACACACACACACACACACACACACACACACACACACACACACACACACACACACACACACACAGTGTTGACATGCCTGTGTGTATAGTGTATATATAATTTGACTCTAATGTGTACGCAATACTAACAATTTACCCCATAATAACTGTTTTTCCACTTAGCAATGTAAAAATCGGTTTTGAAAAGATATTGCGGGTTAATTGGAATTTAGTTACACATCTCAAGCGCTAACATTCTGTGATGCAGCTTGGTCTCATGGGGCTGGTTCAGTGGCAGAGCAATCCCTTCAGATCATAATTCATGTTTTTATTAGGGCGCCTAGCTCCCAGGATGCAGCGCAGCATTTCCAGTTGGCAGACAATGTTGACATTTCTCTTTTAATGACTCTTTAATCGTGCAATTTTCTCCCGGAGAAATAAAAGCAAACCTAAGCAAAGATTTAGTCACACACTCACTTCTCAAAAGCCTGTTGGAGCGCCGACATCAAAGGAAGAAGGACAAGTCACACAGGGAAAGGCAAAGCTAATGATACCGGTATATAATCACTTTTAATTATAATGTGTCGTGAGGGATACATATCTCATAGCAGCTTCTCCATGACCTAGAAAGGGAAGCTGCCAGCGCTGGCACAGGAAATGGAATAACCTGCCAGCGCTGGCACAGGAAACGGACTAACCTCTTGCAAAAGTTCAGGCGTGGATCCAGTGGTGGAAGGTAACTAAGTATATTTACTTAGACCCATTTAGACCTGAGGCCGATTCTACACATGCTTTCCTGACAGTTTTCTGAAATGTTTCTATATCAGTGGTGCTCAACCTTTTTCATGTCAAGGACCCCCAGAATTATCCGTATTTAACTATTTTGCCACAGACCCCCGTCTGAAAATTCTGTAGTTTCAGGGACCCCCCCCAGAAGCAAAGATTTGAGTTAAAAATGTTCGCTCTGAAAGAATATATATTCAAAGATTTGCATCACAGTTTCACGATTTAAAAAAAATCTACAAGCTCGGAGTGCCGCGCTACGAGCTTGTAGATCTGCTATTTTTGTAATAGCTAAACATTAACTAAATGGTTAAAACACCAAAAGAGGTTCCCGTCCAGAATGAGTTAAGTACTGTACTTATGTACAATTCTGAGGTACTTTTACTTTACTAAAGTATAGCCGTATGTCCAATTTCAAACAATTGTACTCCACTATGAAACCTTTAGTTACTTTGTAGATTTGTATAATTACTGCAGAACATATACATTAACCACGTCATCCCTATACACTTTGGATATTTGGTGAGCTTGTAGATCTGCTATTTCTGAGTATTTCTACAGTGTGGTATTGATAATTTACCTTAAGTACAACATGTGAGTACTTCTTCCATCACTGATGACCTAGAAATGGAAGCTGCCAGTGTTGGCACAGGAAATTCAACAACCTCTTTCAAAAGTTCAGGTATGGATCAGTATGTAGGTGTATAAGGTTATCACTCTTCAACAGCACATAAATTAAACACAATTGAAAGCAAAATGTAAATTGTGCCGATTTTATGACAAGGCCAATTTGGAAAAGAGTCACAACGACCATTACTGATAATTTCCATAAGCCACGTGAAGAATAGAGCAGTTATTTTAGCCTAAACACACACACATGTACACACCCCCCCCCAACAATACAATAGGCATGTCACTCAGTACTCTATAAGTAACAACGTCTCCACCATATATGGCGGCTGCCAATTATAGCAGAGACACCACAAGCCTTTTTGCCTCCTTTTTGGGACACACACACACAGACAACTCCCCACTAAAACATCAGAAACCATTATGTTTTTCCCTTTTACTTTTCTTACCGAAGCAATCCTGTCACGAACCACATGCTGGAAGTTCAGATTTGACAAGTGTCACATTACACATGTCACATATATAAGTCTCAGAGGCATTTGTGCTTACATTAGCTCGCACACACACAAAGGGCTCATCTGAAATCCTGGGGTTGGGCACCAATTTGCCCATGGGTGTGCGATCCCACGCATCGTCTGGATGAGGAAAATGTGCCCCCCATACACCCCACCCCACCCCACCCCATTCCACCACACCCCACCCAGCCCCACCCTTGTGATTGGATTTCATGACAAATTGACTTTCAAATTCTTCTTCGGGAATACAGTCGTATTTCATAAGCCAGAGTCAGCACAAGATGCGGGCGATCAATCTTGTAACCTGGAGCGGCGTGGCAGAGCTATTCATCTTACGTCACACACCAGAGCCGTGATATTAACCCGTACACGGACGCAGATGTACACACACACGCACGCACGCACGCACGTGCATGCGTTTTATCTCATACACGTAACACACGCAAATACACTGCACGCATGTCCTGATGCAGACTTGTTTTTTCTCTCTCTATCTCTGTCCATCTGTCACGCTGACATGCATAATATAAACACACACACACACACACACACACACACACACACACACACACACACACACACACACACACACACACACACACACACACACACACACACACACACACACACACACACACACACACACACACACACACACACACACACACACACACACACACACACACACACACACACACAAAAGGGCAAAGGCAGATTTCATGCACCCTCCTCCACTTCTAAGATCGGTGGGTTTTTCTGAATTTGTGGAGGTTTTTGTGGGGTGCAAAGAACAGCTTTGATGTCACCGTATATCTTCTTGATCTCCCTGGCTCCACTCTGGCCTCTGTTACCTTCAGGTTTTACTTAAAGCAGCACCAAATGTCTAATTTAAGGCCGGGCTTATGGAAATTGGACTTTATATACTGCTGGCCCCCATCTCCTCGAGCGCTTTAACAGCCTTTTTGAGTTGGGGACTGTAACTCACCGCTGAAGGTGTTTGGCCAAGGCCACGAGCAGATCTGGGGCCCGAAGGTGAAGGTGGGTCTACGCAGGAATACATTGGGGATAGGATTCCTGGCATGGTTACCGCACGTACTCCCATGGAAGAAGGATAATCTGTTCTGATCTATTGGCTGAGTGCTGTCTGTGGCAGCCGACCCGTAGTGTTCTCTCGCGTGTACTGTTGGCGATCCGCAAAACTTTCACGCTCGGGAACGACTGTCAATTTCACACCAATGTAATCACTGCCAATTCCCACCATGTGTAGTGCGGTCCCCGTCCCGTCGCTGCTGCCAACCCAACCCCCGCCATTCTTGGCCTGGAGATGAAATGGACCACATCAAGCACTCAGTCACTTCCTTGTTCATCACATGTCACATGCACCATTAGCACCAATGAGAGTGCAGCAGTTGGGAACTTGAGTAAATCAAAATGATATCACTGAACTGATGATTCAACAACACAACTAACAATGCAAATGTTCTAAAAGAAAAAATAATAACATACCAAAACAATATTACACAAGCAGTTAAAAGAGTGTTGTGGTTATTATAGCAACAAAGTTGCAAGGCATGTTTTGACATAATTGTGCCGCTTTTGCATGCGTTTTCTGACATACGGTATAATAACAGCTATTTGTTTTGACAGCATTTTACCAGTGTAGGTTTGGGCATGGCGATGAAGCTGTTTATGCAGGAACAGCCTCATCACCATTCTCTCCATTCGCCAATTTAGTTACACACGCCACCCCCGTTCTTGCAGATGTCAAAAGCTTTGTTTATACAGGTAACCGATACAGGCAAATGGTTTGCTTTGCATTCATTTAACAAACTGTGTACACTAGGTACAACTGTCCCTCGGTCTCCTTCCGTCTCGTCTTATCTCTCTATATCTTTACATCCGAGTAAGAAATTCACTTCGAGACCGAAAGATAAAGTGGGGAGAGAAAAAAAAGGGAAAAGCCCTGAAACGTATAAGCTTGTTCCTCTTTAACCCATTTACACCTCAGGCCGATTCTACAAAATGTCTTCTAAATCCTAACAGTCATGTTTCTATGTCAGTGGTGCTCAAGGACCCCCAAAAATACATGTAATTGGCCGCCGACTCCCATCAGAAAATATGTTGTTCCAGGGACCCTCCCAGAAGCAAAGATTTGAGTTAAAAATGTTCGCTCTGAAAGAATATATATTCAAAGATTTGCGCCACATTCTCACGATTTTTCAAAAATAGCAGATCTACAAGCTCGTAGCGCAGCACTTGGTGCCGCGCTACGAGCTTGTAGATCTGCTATTTTTCAACAGCTAAAGTATAACATTGCTTAAAAGACCAAAAGGGGTTTCCCGTTCTAAACGGGTTAATATCCCCGCCAATTTATTCCGCCTGTCTGTCAGCGGCACCATCCATCTGTAACATGAAGACAATGATGTAGACGTCTCCCGTGTGGCAGCTGTGGCCTCTCGTCAGGAGACGACCGGCTCCTTTGCATGCGATGCTACCCACCCAGGGCCACACGGACGGGTTTTCATATTAATCAGGTGGCTGGTATATAGCAGACAATCAGCCGTGGAGGTACATGCACTTCTAGTTGCAGTTGTGGTAAACTCTGAGGTGTGTGTGTGTGTGTGCGTGTGCGTGTGCGCGTGTGTGTGTGCGTGTGTTTGTGCGTGTGGGCAGGAAGAGGGCATGAATTATTCCGCCATGTGCTCCCGAACAATGCGGACATCTGCATACGACAATGCAATCAGGCGAGCTTCTGAACAGCTGCCAAAGACAGGCGAACCAGTAATATGAGAGGCCTGACCCAAACAAAGGCCCGAAACCATTGGACGAGCCAAACCTGAGGCATCCCCTCATCATCACTCATCAAGGTGACAACATCCAGCTTGGTTACAAACACTTAAAATCCAACCAACACAGATACATAATGACGATGATGCCCAGAGGAGATCACACTGTACGCCTACTGTACAGTGTGAGAACAATTAGCCGCGTCTGCTCGAAGGAAAGAAAACAGCTTGTTAACACACAAACACACACGCACGCACACAGTTGAGAGATATCCAAAGGTACCACAGTCAGGTACTGAGCAACTCGAGGGGTGGGTGGGGGGGCGGGGGTGGGCATATATGTTTCTTGTCTACTAATACACACACCACTGCACAAAGAGCTTGGCCAAGCATTACTGACAGAACACAGAACCTTCTCGTCAACTTGTGTCTTTCGGTCTATCTTAGCTGTAATGGTCTGCATTTCTATAGCCACCGCTGCCCATCAGCTTATTTGCGGACATGTGTTCTGTTGTCATCTGGCAGTCAAGGTAGACGTCCGCTGAATGACTTTGAAAGCTGAAGGCACACGAAAACACCACGGAGCGTTGCTGTGGTGGAGCTGCTCTCATAGCAACCAACAGGGAGCCAGGTCAATGGCAGTGGAGGGTGAAGTGATAATTGGACCGTTTATATGCACCAAACCTCTGAGCGATGACACACTCTTCAAGTGTGCGGTTCAGGACTCGTCATTTTCTCAGCTGTTCCACGATTACATCCCAACACGCACGTGCACATACTGTATGCAAAGTTACAAAACGCATAGAGACGA
>NC_136789.1:24367802-24377802 GCF_951216825.1 Electrona antarctica | reverse complement strand
ATTATATTCTGACAGTACTCGTTGCTATGGTGTTTGTTTATAGTAACAAGAGACTTCTGCTTTTCGTTCAAAGAAAATGCATTTTCAGGTCGATATGCCAATTTTACCCAATCAGGAGAGAGAACTCACTCAAAATAAGAACTAGAACAGTAAGCTGATACAGTAAATGGATAATCTCTCCTGATTGGCTGAAATTGGCAACCAACCTGACAATGTATTTTCGGTTGGTAAAGAGCTAGAGAGATAGGGCCAAAGTATAGAAATTAAGTGATTAATATATGTTTTGTATAAATAACCTACATTTACAAAGTAACAAAAAAAAATCTAAGGTTTTTTGTGGCGTAAAAAGTACAATATTTGCCTCTGAAATAAGCATTGTTTATACACCGTATGATGGTGTCGCTTGCCAAACCACTGCTAGTTTTGGCAAGTGACACCCAATCCAATGTACAACGCTGCTGTCAGGAAGAAACCTCTTATCTCCATATTCAATTACACTGTTTTGTTGTTTCTGTTGTTGTTTTTTCATGAATTAATGCCCTACTTGATGAAAAGTATAGCAGATCTATAGGCTACAAGTATAGCAGATCTATAGGCTACAAGTATAGCAGATCTATAGGCTACAAGCTACTGCTATACAGTAGTATAGCAGATCTATAGGCTACAAGTATAGCAGATCTATAGGCTACAAGTATAGCAGATCTATAGGCTACAAGTATAGCAGATCTATAGGCTACAAGTATAGCAGATCTATAGGCTACAAGCTACTGCTATACAGTAGTATAGCAGATCTATAGGCTACAAGTATAGCAGATCTATAGGCTACAAGTATAGCAGATCTATAGGCTACAAGTATAGCAGATCTATAGGCTACAAGTATAGCAGATCTATAGGCTACAAGCTTGAAACGCTATTTTTGAATTGAAATCCTGAAAAGTAAGTGTTTTGGACAGGTGAGGTTTCCACCCGTGACCAGACAGAGAGGATACATTAAGCTATATGAGGTTTCCACCCGTGACCAGACAGAGAGGATACATTAAGCTATACTCGTATTTCAGTCCAAACAAACACTGCATATACATACAGTATAGGCTTGCACACACTCAAGTAGAGGTACAGTATACTGTGCCCTAATTACAGTTCATATTGAGCTGCACTGTGGGATGTATGTGACATATATATATATATATATATATATATATATATATATATATATATATAATGTTGAAAATCTCTAAATACATGCAGTCCGTAACCTTTGCTCATTGGAAGCGGAATCTAATTAATTAGATAATGATTAGATAATTAATTGACTTAAAGTAAACCTTTTTGGACAGTATAAAAAATATTTTGGACCATGGTATTGATTCATTGATTCATTGATTCATTGATTCATTCATTAACAAGAATGACACGTGTATCATTAACTGCCAAGTGAAACAAGCGATATTCCGTTGTGCATCTGTCCCCCTTTTTATTCTATATGTTTTTTTGGCCAGAACGTGTACGTTTCGGGATGCACATGCAGATTAGACACACCAACGGACCGACATGCGGAAACAACGGTCGGACATGCGGTCGAACATGCGCTGCTCCCGTGCTTGCGGTTAGGGTTAGGTTAGGGTTTGAGGTCGGACCAACTAGTATGTCTAAACAAAAGCCTGTACCCGGTTTCATTTGGTATGCCTTTCCTGTAGCTCCAGACAGTTAGCTCATAACATTAGCCGCTGTTGTCAGTGGCTCGCTTCGCGCTGTGGCGGTGGTGCAGAGACTTCCGCGCAGAGTATGGGGTCAGAAGAACGTTTCAGAGTATGGGGTCAGACTCGGGCAGCCAATCATGACTAGGTCGTGCCAAAGTCGCTAAAGCCAACAGTAAAGCAAACAGATTTAAATTGACCATATGTTATGGGAGAACAGATCTTTAATTTAAGCTGTAGGTTATTCCAAGTGGTTGGGGCACTAAAACAAAAGTTTTTTTTTCCCAGTTCAGTGTTTACTTTGGGGACCTATATTGTGAGCCAGTCACTGGAGCGTGTCCTATAAGGATTCCAATCCAGCAGAGATTTCATATATAATGGTAAAGTCCCATAAATTGCCTTGAGGTAAGACTTAGACTGCAGGGATTGTGGAACAGAACAAGACCGAGTCAAGACCCAGACAGAGGTTGGGAAGCAGAGTCAAGACTGAGACTGAGGAGTGGGTGAGACAGAGTCAAGACTGAGACAGAGGAGTGGGTGAGACAGAGTCAAGACTGAGACAGAGGAGTGGGTGAGACAGAGTCAAGACTGAGACAGAGGAGTGGGTGAGACAGAGTCAAGACTGAGACAGAGGAGTGGGTGAGACAGAGTCAAGACTGAGACAGAGGAGTGGGTGAGACAGAGTCAAGACTGAGACAGAGGAGTGGGTGAGACAGAGTCAAGACTGAGACAGAGGGGGCTGGAGGTGTTAGACCAATTACGTCAATACAGAAAACAGAAAACAAATAAATCGTTTGATTGACCATAATTGCATCAGTCTGACATCATAGTAAGTAACAGAATTGTTTACAGATTGTTTACAAATTGAATCAAAATCTAAACAGATATGCAATTAAATAACTATTCAAGTAATTAATTCATTCAGGAAGGAAGTAAATCTCTTCGAGCTGCAGTAACCAGATTTGGGGAAATGTGCAAAACATTTAAATCCTGAATTCTCTTGGTCTGAGACCAAGTCAAGCCCGAGGAAAGAACAGAACTAATCTAACCCAAACTTCACCCCGTTTTTAAAATCACCCACCACTCAAAGAGGACGAAAACATCATCCAAATATTTGAGGGTTTATAGCCATCTCTCAAAGCATTTAATCATACACATGCTTAAGATATTAATTTGGTATTTGAGGATCACTTCTGTAAATTATAGTGCCGACTGTTGCGTTTTTTTGATAGAGAGTACCCCTGGATTTAGCACACCCTCTATAGGAATGACTCAGGGCATTATTCGACTCAGACACAGACAAACAGAGATTACTGGGCTTACCTGCTGCCACACAGGTAGAAACCAACATCACTTCACATACACACGCACAACGCCCACGTACTGCGAAAAAGCACACTCTCATGCACACACTCACACGCGCACACACACACACACACACACACACACACACACACACACACACACACACACACACACACACACACACACACACACACACACACACACACACACACACACACACACACTCACACACGCACTCACACACGCACAATGACATAGACAGAAAACAGGAGAAGCGTTAGGCACGCTATAGGCACAATGTTTCACACAATTACACACGTCCAGCAAAAGCAACAAAACTGATCCAACGCTGTGGCAATCTCTCTTTGAACTGCTGCAGTTTATGCAGACGGGGATGGGATGGGGAGGCGTGCGTTTCGCAATAATTTCTTCAACAATGCATGTAGTAGTGGCTTAATAATGCAAAAGAACAAAGGTGACAGGTTTCGGCAGTTCTACACAAACATATTGATTCTGTGTTAAAAGTTGTTATGTAGTCGCAGGTGAACACAAGTGCATGTTAAGTGCTTCTCCCTTCACTTGGGGCAATACATGTTTTGCACCTGACAATGCACGCGCACACACATGCTGCGCACGTGCACGTGCACACACACACACACACACACACACACGCACACGCGCACACACACACACACACACACACACACACACACACACACACACACACACACACACACACACACACACACACACACACACACACACACACACAGGCTTAGGTTATGATTCATGTGTCGAAACCCCCAAGCTCCACAAAAAATAGCAGTGCTTTTAACTGAAATGAAAACAAATTGTATATGACTCATTTCGATTATGTTGTCATTGTACTGTGTCATACTTTGTGCACTGACCAGACCAAAACAAAACACAACTTGAATTTATACAAACATATTTAATATTAACCACTACATCGTATGACGAGCCGCACAAAATTGTAAATAAAAAACATTTTGAATGAAAGAAAATCAACTTTTGCATTTTCTGAACAAAAAAGGATGCCAGAATGTTATTAAATAGACTATCGTGCTTGTTCAATATATTTACATATAAATTAGCCTTTTACACCACAGTATGTGCATGAAAGCCCCTAGTAAAAACGTACAGGTCAATTTGGGCTCATTTTGATGGTTTACACTATTTTGCCGTGTACGGCCCAGTGTGCAGTGTTACTTAAGTAGCCTATACTGTAGGCTACTTAAGTACAATTTTGAGGTACTTTTACTTTACTGGAGTATTTCAAAATGTCAGTACTTTTACTTCTACTCCACTACATTTCAGAGGCAAATATTGTACTTTTAATCCACAAACTAGTGACTAAAAAAAGATTTAGTCACTAGTTACTTTGTAGATTTTGATTATTTTTACAAAACATTAACCAGTTCAGCCCTATATATAGATTTTGACCATTTGAAAATAGCCAATCTACAAGCTCAATAACATTCTGCACAATGAGTACTTTTATACTTTAAGTAAATTTTGATGCCAATACTTTTGTACTTTTTAATACTCAAGTACATTTTGAATTCTGGACTTTTACTTGTAAAGTAGTAGTTCTCGGGACCCCCTTTTGGTGTTTTAAGCATTATGTTATACTTTAGCTGTTGAAAAAAGCTCGTAGCGCGGCACCGAGTGCTGCGCTACGAGCTTGTATAGATCTATTGCTATTTTTGTATTTATGTATTTTAACTAAAATCTTTGCTTCTGGGGGGTCCCTGGAAAAACATATTTTCAGATGGGGTCCGCGGCTAAATACAGATAATTCTGGGGGTCCTTGACATGAAAAAGGTTGAGAACCACTGACAGAGGCATTTAACTGACAGAGACATTTTTCAGTATTTCAGAGAACTGTCAGGATTTTAGAAGACTTTTTTTTTTTTTTTTTTTTTGAATCGGTAAAAAATGTGAGTTCCACCACTGTATGGGAACAAGCATCCATCAATGCGGCAGGACCCTGCTCATTGCTCACTGTTAGCTGAGTCAATGGAACTCCTCCATAGGCAACGTCCTTGTTTGAATGACGGTCCTCATGTTACTATACGCACATATAGAATGACACCAAACACAGACAGACAGACAGACTTGTGCGCACACACCTGCCTGCCCGCCCGCCCGCCCACGCACGCACGCACGCACGCACGCACGCACGCACGCACGCACGCACGCACGCACACACGATTTGTGTTTGAAAATGTTTAAAAATATAAGAGAAAATGTTTCACCTTTTTTCTTGATTTACTTTTGAAAATAGCCGATCTGAGCTTGTAGACATTGGCTATTTTCATATATGTTTTAAAAGTGCTCCTGGGACCTAGTCGCTTCTTTTGGGCTCGTTTTCACCTATTTGGCAACAGTGCATCCACGCCCCTCTACCCTCCACCCTCCACCTACAGCCTGGTCCTCCTCAGACAGACTGTGTGCATTGTTGCACTGCTGCACCCCAAAAACTAATTAGTCACACACGTTTGCGTCTGTACACAAACACACGCCCAGCAACACATACACACATGAGATGTATGTGCGGAGCACACACGCACGCACGCACACACACATGCTAGCACCAACACATACGCAGCACATCTTGAGCATGCATGAAGTCACACACACACACTCACACACACATTCACACACACACACACACACACACACACACACACACACACACACACACACACACACACACACACACACACACACACACACACACACACCACACACACACCACACACACACACACACACTACATTGGTGGTCCTGCTTATAGCAAAGGGGGCTAAAGCTGCTCTGTCTTTTTTGTCTCTCACGGGAGGCCCAGACAAAAGCTGCAATTCAACAGGTAAACAAGCCGTCATGTTTGGGCAAACCTACCTGAGAAAGGCTCTCACCCCTCTCAACCTCACCCAACACCACACACACAGACCCCCCCCCCCCCCCTACACCTTTCTTCTAGGTTCTCCCCTACTCTCACAGTCTCCAGTACTCCCCCCGCCCCCTTTCGTCTCCCCTCCTCTTCTCACCCCTCGAACCACATCAGTCCCCCACCCCCACGCTGTCCTGGGAACTGCGGAAGTCTGCCGTGTGCTGACCTGCATGCCATAGCTGACGTCCCAGCCCTCCGTTCTCCCTCTCCTTGAACCTCGCCCATGCACCAAAGATCATGTTCACACGGTCGGCAGCCATGTTGCTCTTATACTTCATCCCATTTAGGGGGAGGGGGGGGGGGGGGGGGGGGGGTCGGTTATGAAGTACGGGCAAAATGGCCGCCGTGCATCCTATCAGCGCTGCGTGCAACCGGCTGCTTCTCCTTCCCGCCTCTCGCTTGTCACTCCCCAAATTCTCATCCAAATCGCTGCATGCTCATTTAAAATGTAACCACTTGAACTATAGTCTCCATGCTGGGGTGAATGAACTTTCTTGCAAAATAGCAGATCTACAAACAATATATTTGGAGGGGGAAAAAGGAGCTTATAGAGCCCTGAGGGGGGGCTGCTGTCATGTATCTAAGGTTTAAATGAAGACATTTAGCAGCTCCCCACCCTCACCCCCCCATCCTGAGAATCTTTGCTGACGGGTGGAAACCTCATACTGTATGTTCAAAACTGTTACATTTCAGGATTTAAAATTGAAGAAAACAGCAAACGTAGCCAATCTACAAGCCTGTGGATCGGCTATTTTAGCTACTTTTCTGTGACGCGGTAGTATATAGCGAAGTATAGGGCATTATTTTATGGGGGGGAAAGGTTAAAATATGGAGATAAGAGGTTTCTGTCCGACAGCAACGGTATTCATCGGTCACCAACAGAACAAAAAGCCAAATAACGATGAAGTGCGAAGGACAAAACGACGCTACCGGGACGGTAAAAAAACCTAAACAACACAAGTGAACTTTAGCTTCCCATGGCAGGAGTACAATGTCATGTTTCCGCAACATGGTGAGGAGAACACTATCCAAAAGGCAGAGAGAGGTTTTGATTGATTGAATATTTTATTAGGCAACATATAAATGCAAACAGCACAATGTACAGTCAGGCATTTTTTTTTGTCCGAAAAAGGATTACACCGAAGAAAGACCTTGCGGCCTTGTTTCCATTCGGGTCCCATCCACTCACACATGACATGAATAATAATTGAACACAGTAACAACAGTTGATATAACAGCATATCAATTTCCTCTAAACATGAAAATATACAGTATGCATAGGTTGGGGCTGAAGTTAATCGGAAGGGGATTATTAGTATAAAGAGGCTGGGGCGATCACCTCCTCTCCCTTTGACCTGCTGATAGGTGAATTTTTAGGCCTGTCTTGAAGGAAGCCAGAGATTTGTTTGTTTTGAGAGATGGGGGGAGGGCATTCCACACCTGGGTAGCAGTGCTTTGAAAGGTGAATTTGCCCATATTTGTTTTATAAATGGGTGGCACCAGATCGTTGTTCACGCTCCCTCTAGTATTATGGCTGTGGGTATTGCTCACTTTTTTAAAGTAATTAGTCAAGTAAGTGGGTACTGAGGGCATGGAGGGTAAAGTTGCATTTACAATTTTGAATGTCAGGCTCATCTTCAACTGCTTGACTCTGTCTTCCACCCTGAGCCAGCCTATGCTGTCAAAATGCTCCGCATATAGGTGGGTCATGGGCCCTAGGTGAATAAGAAGTCGGATTAGTTTGTTTTGGGAAGTTTGAAGCTTGGTTTTCTGTGCCATTGAGATGTTAGAGAACCAGGACGTACAAGCATAGTCAAAAATGGGCAGTATGAGGGCTCCAGCTAAGGTCCTGAGGGCCCTTTTGTTAATAAAGGAGGAGATTCTGCCCAAGAATCTTGTCCTCTGGTTTACTCTTTTGATCGCCCTTGTTGCCATGCTATCCCCTGTCAGTTTATTGACACATTGATACATCCTAGATATGTTACCTCTTATTATTATGTCATCGACTCGGACCTTAAAATCATTTACATTTGTCCTACTCAGGGAATGGTTGGACCCAAAAAGGATGGATTCCGTTTTACCGAGGTGCAATGAGAGTTTGTTGTCGGTGAGCCAGGTTTGGATTTTGGTGAGTTCTATACTTAGGGCTTCCTCAACCTGCGCTTTGTTTTCTCCCGATATCAGGAGTGCTGAGTCGTCGGCAAAAAAGAACAGCTTACAGTTACATGCGGCGCTCATAAGAGTAATGGCCCTAATATGCTTCCTTGGGGAACCCCACAGTTCACTGGGAGGGGGGAGGACATGGTTCCATTGATGTCAACCATTTGTTCTCTACCTTCAAGGTAGGACCTCATCCAACATAAAGAAGTACTATCAAAGCTAGTCGCCTTCAGCTTGTCCAGTAGGATTGAATGATTGACAGTATCGAATGCCTTTTGAAGGTCCAGCATGACCATCCCACAGTATTTACCCGCGTCTACCTCATGTTTGATGTAGTCGATCAAATATAATAGGCATGTGTCAGTGGAGTGTGATGTTCTGAAACCAGATTGGAATTCGAACAGCAGATTGCGTTCGCTTAAGTAGCTGCTAATATGTTCATAAATTATTCTCTCTATGACTTTAGACATTGAGCACAAGATAGAGACAGGGCGGTAGTTTCCCGTGTCTAATTTACTTCCCTTTTTGAACAGGGGGATTACTTGCGCCATTTTAAGTTCCTGAGGAACGTGGCTTTGACTGATGGATAGGTTTGAAATGTGGGTTATTATAGGAGCTATAGAGACAGCAGCGTCTCTGAGGAATCTGGTTGGTAAATTGTCATGACCGGTGGCCTTGTTTGGCTGAAGGGCGACTAGTTTTTTTAGCACCTCTTCATTTGTTACTGGTTTGAATGAGAATGAGTCGTTTATAGCTCCTAGTTTTGCGTAATGTGATTTAATGTGATCAGAACCGTACAGGCCAGAATGCGGGGGGAGTTTATTTACTAACTGTGTGGCAATATTGGTGAAGAAATTATTGAAACAGTTTGCTACCAGCAATTTGCCAGCAATTTGCACTTTGCTACCAGCAATTCTTGAGTTGATTTGTTTTTGTGTGTCGTGGGTAACGCGTAAGCCTCGGTTAACGCTCAGTGTGTGTGTCGTGGGTAACGCGTAAGCCTCGGTTAACGCTCAGTGTGTGTGTCGTGGGTAACGCGTAAGCCTCGGTTAACGCTCAGTGTGTGTGTCGTGGGTAACGCGTAAGCCTCGGTTAACGCTCAGTGTGTGTGTCGTGGGTAACGCGTAAGCCTCGGTTAACGCTCAGTGTGTGTGTCGTGGGTAACGCGTAAGCCTCGGTTAACGCTCAGTGTGTGTGTCGTGGGTAACGCGTAAGCCTCTGTGTTTCGTGGGTAACGCGTAAGCCTCAGTTAACGCTCAGTATGTGTGTCGTGGGTAACGCGTAAGCCTCGGTTAACGCTCAGTGTGTGTGTCGTGGGTAACGCGTAAGCCTCTGTGTTTCGTGGGTAACGCGTAAGCCTCGGTTAACGCTCAGTAATGTGTGTCGTGGGTAACGCGTAAGCCTCGGTTAACGCTCAGTAATGTGTGTCGTGGGTAACGCGTAAGCCTCGGTTAACGCTCAGTAATGTGTGTCATGGGTAACGCGTAAGCCTCGGTTAACGCTCAGTAATGTGTGTCGTGGGTAACGCGTAAGCCTCGGTTAACGCTCAGTAAATAGCAGGCCTACAAGCTCACATTCGTGACACATTGCGAGGTTAGATCTGCGCCAGCGTGTAACTAAGTATAAATCAGGCTTAAGGGCATGAAACAAATTGTAGGATATACTGTTCCTGGTTTGCTTCTGCATATTGACTTGTCTATCTACAATGAAAAGGACATTCCTCAGGGGGAAAAAACTATTTTGGGCATGTAATTGTATTAACCCATTTAGACCTGAGCTCGATTCTACAAAATGTCTTCTAAATCATGACAGTTTTCTGAAAAACCTATGTTTCTATGTCAGTGGTTCTCAAACTATTTCA
>NC_136789.1:24287802-24362802 GCF_951216825.1 Electrona antarctica | reverse complement strand
CTGAAAAATAAATGTTTTTCATCAAATGTATATTCTTCTCCTGTCACACTCTTTGTAGGTACTCAGTGGTGTGTGCGTGCGTGTGTGCGTGCGTGCGTGCGTGCGTGCGTGCGTGCGTGCATATGTTTGTCCATTCCCCTTGCCTTATTTACCTTCTCAGGGTTACCTGCGCTATTCCAGCTCAACAGGCAGGTAGAACCCACAGACAGGCTGCGAGGCTGTGGCAGCCTCTTAATCACGTCTCCCTCCCCTTGTGTTTTCTTTTGACAGTCCCTCGCTCTTGGTTGACAGGCCGCAACGCCGCCTCTGCCTGCCTACCTTTTCAGGGCTCCTGGAGCGAGACTACTAATGGGACCAACTGCTCCCCCCCCCCCCCTGCCCCCCCCTGGCCAACGCTTCGTGCAGGCCCTGCCCCACAAGCACCGCACTCCAGGACGCTCACTTTGTCTCCCGTGTTTGTCCGAAAATTGTTTCAATATGTATTTTTCGGGAACGCCAGTGTTTGCATAATAAATCTTTGTGTCAGGGGAATACAAAAGGCCGATATAGGTAGGAACCTGGGTGGGACAGCTCTCTCTGTTTTCGTTTACTCTACGCTCTTTTCATTTCTTTCCCTCTCCCTCTCCATCTTCCTTTCTCTTGTTGGCACTCTCTCTCTCTTTGCGTCTCTCTCTGTATCCTTCACCTCTGTTCTCTGCATCTCTCTCTCTGTTTTTTTTTTCTCACTCTGCTGTCAGTGGGTTTACATAGACATGTATCAGACCCAGACCAGAGGCAGGTGCCGCCTTCCTCTGAGTAACCTCTGACTGTGTTCTCATGCCCTGAGATGCTACCTTTCCCATGTCCAAACGAGAGCAAGGTGATGAGAATCTGCAGAAATATATACACAGAGCTACTAGAAACACGTTCTCCCACGTTTACGCACTCACTCCTTTAACAGCTTCCCTGGCCAGTCGCACGCCATAAACATTTGTTGCTGGTGTTTAGACTGTGCTCGTCTCACACAATTGCTTTGACAAAGTGAAGGGCTTCAGCAATCAAGCAGCGACTGTAGAAAAAAGCAATGTATTGCCAAAGCATGCACAGCTCAAATGTTGTCCCATTGCTCCAAAATATGCATTAATCTCTGCTGCATTTTGGATGGCCAAACATAATTTATGGACGGTCAATGTGGGAGGGATGGGAAAAAGACATATTAATCCTCAAATGTATAGGAAATTGGAATTCATCCCTATTTCACAGCCCAAATAAAAGGACGTTAGCAGGGATTTACAGTAAGCAAGAACAAAACATGCTAATACCTCAAATATACCAGTAAGATGCCGAAGGGCAAGAACGCATCCGCCTCGTTGACGTCAGGCTGCTGGGGGAGCGCTGGCGCTTTTGTTGTCCCAAAATGTTGTCACATTTTGGGACAACAAACAAACCGGTGCAAAGTGCAGTCAGCACTAGCAGCATGGCCAGATCCCATGCAGCCATGGTTATGGACTTTGGTATTTTGAAGAGACGGGTGGAGGACCCAAGGTGAAATGGTGAGATGGGTTGGATTAGGCTGAATATATTGTCAGTGGGTATGTTTCAGGTGGATTCAATCAAGGTCGATCAAATGACCGCTTTTCATTACCCAGGTCTGTTTTAATGCACAGGCTTACAGGGGCTTAAACCCGCTTATAGGCCGGGCGGGGGTAAGGGACCCAAAAGACCTGTGGGAGAAAAATCTAAACCTTGGGAAATGTCTATCCACATGTGAGTGTCTGTGGCCAGCAGACCCATTTCTGACTGTCTTGGGCCCCAAAGCAAAGCCCAGGAAGGAAATTGATTGATTTATGTTGATGTATACATGATGTCTTTATTGTCAAATAAACATAATTAGCGTCCATCACATTTGAGTGATACTGACCATTACAAGTTGGAGAAAAGAACATAGTATAAAACCACATGAGCTAGAAAACCCCAAATATGTTGATTTGGGAGGATGCTTGAAGGATGATTTATGGATTACATAATGACCCATTTGGCTACAAATACACATTTATTAGGAGGAAGTGGGCCTCATAAAGGGAACATTTGTACGTTCAGATTAGCTCAGATTAGAATCGTTACGTGTCCCACAAACAAAGAGGTATATTTGTTTGATTTCTTTGGCAATATAAACAATTAAACACAACAATTCTACTTAATTGGTTAAGCAGTTTGTTAATATCTATGGTTGTAATCAGAAAAAATCACACCCGTGTGAACTGAGTGGTGTAAGGTCTTATATAGACTGATCAGCTGTGGTCTGCCGTAATGTCTGACGTAATGAAATCACACCCGGGTGAACTGGGTGACCGTAGCAACCATGCTAATTTTTTGGTACGAACAGACAGACAGACAGACAGACAGACACGTAAACTAACAAAGCCAGTCGTAGGAGTGGTTTACACCACTCAAAAAAACAGTGCCGTGCACACACTCGTTCCCGCATTGAGGGTACGGTGCACACCAGGCACAATGAAAGGCTGTCAAGATGCTTGGACCTTGAAGGTGGAGAGCTCCTGTACACTCATGAATAAACCATATACACATTCACGTTTAGGTCTAGACCAACTGGCCAAAGAATGCAACCCAAATCATATTTTTTTCATTTAATACCGCCCAATTCAAGCACTGGTTGTGTTATCTATCCTTTCACCCACAGCTGTGATCTAGTTTTGTTGTCGTCATCTTCCCCTGTCCTTATATGCATTTTTGTGTCCTTCTCCAAGCATACAATGCAAAAACAGAACTAGAGTCTTCCGCGCCGTGTTTGATTTTTGAGACATGTATATACGGGTGCACGCACCTTCACCAAATGGCACAACAGACGAGTAGTATGCACCCGTTGACCTGGCTGGTTCAAGGCAGGTGGATGCTGCAAATAGTGGTCCTTGTTGACACCAAAATTGCAGTGTGCTGCAATTTGCAAACGACACGCCCCCCTGCCTCCTCCCGCATTGATGCACAGCTTATCCCCAGAATATCAAAGACACGCAAGTGAGGAGAACCTCGCCAGTGTACCTGCAGGCTGCATGCCATGGCCCAAGAGTCTACAAGCCTCAGTGAAGGTCCCTATAGAAGTCATGCTAACGTCTTGCAAAGTACGGTAGGTCCAATCCAACCAATGTGGTTGGACATCTTTGACTCTCACTAGTGGGGCTTGAAATGAATGGTAAATATTGTATTATTAATTATTAGAGCCACAAGCACAACATAAGTTACAAACGCCCATGCAGTCACCAAACTCAACAGGATTCCTCCTCCAGGAAGTATGATGGTGCACAAACAATTCAACCAGACAGATATCTGGATATCTGATTTCCGATTGAATGACTGACCGACCGTCCGACTAATATCACCATGCTTAAAGTTATACACCCACCCCTATAGCGTGTCTATACAAATAAGAAGAAGAGGTATGAAAAGCATGTAGGAATTTATTTTATATAAATAGAATATTCCCCTATTATGAACATGCCTGGTATACGGATGCTAGGATCCATGTGGTTACTGCTCCAAAGACATTATCACACCTTTTACCACAACTGTGACTTCCACACTAGTGACAGCAAGGAGGGGGGGGGGGCATAGCTTGGTCCGAGAGGGGGAACGGGTAGGCGGGTATAGTGATCTTAGTGGGACGGCGCGGGGGCAAAGCTATCCCAAACACAGCCGAGTGCTGTAAGCCTCTTCCATAAATCTCAGAGCCCGTGGAACCACAGCCAAGCTCGCTCAATGCGGTGTGTGCCGCACGAGAGGCCAAATTCCAGATGTTGGAGTGCGCTGGTAAATAAAACAATCTATCAAAAGTGTGCTGGAAACATTAGTCCGGGGGAAAAAAAGGAGTGGAAGGTCGAAAATAAAGACTTGTTTTTTTGTGCATGTATACGCGACAGATAATTTAAAAATAAAGTGACATGGAGACAATGAGCCATATATAGAAGACGATCATAGATCATGTCAGCGAGAGAAATCACAACTTTAATCCTGTTTGGGACTTTGCAGATATAACAATGTGTGCACTATAGCTAGAGGTGTTACTGAATGCAAAGCAGGCCCGTTGCTGAGGATTACATTTTATCATGTATAGATGCATGAGGGATTGGAGGGATAAACAGATGTGGGAACCTCATTGTGAGCTTGTGTAATATGCACTGGGTGGTATAGTATAGATCTGCAGATTCAAACATGCTTCCCCCACAGTGCATTGAAATGATGTCCTAGTGGTTAACCACTTAAGCCCTATTTGCATGAAAATAACCGATCTATAAGTTCACAGCACATTGCATCACAACGTCTTGTGAGCGACGCTGAGCGTATATAGATGTGCTATTTATTTGTGCTATTTTATTTTGTGTGGGGAATATCTTAATAAATTAAGAAATTAAAACTGCAGTTAAAGGTATATTCAGTGATTTGACTTAATTCAAATATCACTTATTTTTTTCTGGATAATCCTCCCTACTATAAAGTGTGCTGACCATATAAGGAGTTCCTCCCTGTCCCCAGTGAGCCCCTGGGGTCAAAAAACCCTAGTTTCAGTTTTGGTGGCGGGTGGCAAAGCCTTACAATTTACAATTTACAATTTAGGCATTTAGCAGACGCTCTTAATCCAGAGCGACTTACAATAGGCAAGAACAAAAAGCATGGGAATACATCACATATGTAAAAAAATGCATTTATCGCGAAACATGCGTAAGCTAAGACCGTGACTAGAACATATCTATATAATGACACTATACATATAAACTATAACTAGAACATATCTATATAATGACACTATACATATAAACTACACATATATGCTATACTATGCTGTACATATATACTATGAAGTGCTATGACTACATACAATGCACTTATTGTGCTGTCTACATGACATGCTATAAGTCTGTTTCAAATGCTATACAAGTCTAAGAAGTGCTGTCTAAGGGGGTAGGGTAAGTGCTATGGGCCATGATGGAGTCTGAAAAGGTGGGTTTTCAGACTACGGCGGAAGATCGGGAGTGATGCTGCAGTTCTGATTGCAACGGGAAGTGCATTCCACAGTTTTGGGGCCAGAAGGGAGAAGAGTTTGGGACGTGTGGAGCGTTGTCCCGGCGTTTTTAGTGAGGGTACTTCCAGCTTCCCTGCGTTGGCTGATCTGAGTGCGCGGGAGGGTTTGTAGGGTTCAATCATGCTGGCAAGATATGGGGGAGCCATACCTTTGGTTGCTTTAAATGCCAACATCAGAGTTTTGTATTCTGTGCGGGCAGCGACCGGGAGCCAGTGCAGGGAGCGGAGCAGGGGGGAGACATGTGAGAATTTTGGCTGGTTGAAGACCAAGCGAGCTGCGGCATTTTGGATCAGTTGGAGAGGCTTCAGTGCACATGCCGGTAGGCCAGTAAGGAGAGAGTTACAATAGTCAAGTTTTGACAGGACTGTTGTCTGGATTAGGAGCTGGGATGATTCCTGGGTGAGGAACGGTCTAATTCGTCGTATGTTATAGAGTGTGAACCTACAGGATCGAGTGACAGCTGTGATGTGAGTTTTGAACGAGAGCTGACTGTCCAGGACAACACCAAGGTTCCTGGCTGTTGGGACAGACGTTACCAGGGCGTTGTCTACGGAAATAGTTAGCTCCCGCATCGGGCAGGACTTAGCTGGGAAGAAGAGAAGCTCAGTCTTGTCTGGGTTCAGCTTGAGGTGGTTGGAGGACATCCACTGTGAGATGTCAGCCAGGCAAGCAGTGATGCGCTCTTCCACCTGGGTGGCAGAGGGGGGGAAGGATAGAAACAGTTGTGTGTCATCGGCATAACAGTGATAGGATATATTGTGAGCAGAGATGATAGTGCCAAGGGATTCACCCAATCAGGATGAGAGGGGCCTTCCTCCAATCATGATCGAGTGGGGGCGGACCTTGGTGCACATGCTGTTGGCCTGTTGCACTTCCCCCCACTGTAGAGCGTGCATGTGCACATTTTGTTACCGGGGCGGACTGGGTGGTTTTCCAAATCACTGAATGCTCCTTTAATAATGGAAAGGCATAATTTGTATGCCTGCATTAAAGATAAATAACCATTTTCACAAAATATTAGGCAACATTTTTTGGGCTCCAAAGGCTGTCGGGCAGCTACGGTCCTTTTGCTGTTCTGTCATTTCAAAGCCAGTGGCAGGGAGGGCTGGACCACCTGTGCCACTCTCCTCCACACAGCCATCTTGGCTCTAATACATTAAGATATTCACCTATACTTACTTGCCCAAAATAGGGACACCAGGTTTAAATCCTATATACTTCATTGACGAGGTCCTCCAGGGATCTGGACCCTTCCCTTTCCCGCTCTACGCTAAATCTCTTTGCTGAAAATAGATCTAAAAGCTCCTAATGCATCACAACTGTTATTTTTGAGTGGTGTAAACCACTCCTACAACTGGCTTTGTTAGTCTGTCTGTCTGTGCTCAAAAGATGAGCACGGTTGCTATGGTCACCCAGTTCACACGGGTGTGATTTCATTACGTCAGACATTACGTCAGACCACAGCTGAGCAGTCTATATAAGACCTTACACCACTCACGGGTGTGATTTTTTGTTTTATGTCAAATGTTCACCTATTATGACGTGGGATGAATTTGTGGAGGGCAGCGATCCAGGAATCCCAAGTTGGTGTTGGCTAGACCTCACTCTCACAGCAACTAACTATGACGTGGGATGCTATATAGGGTTCACGTGGTTGACCCCTAACACGGGCTGAATCCCTCCAACACACATGATCTCTGGTGTCCCACTTACTGAATTCGTGGTCCCCACTCAGAGTTTCTGCAGTCTCAGAAAAATAAACAATCAGTAGAAACAAATCTCAAAGAAAATAATCAGTCTGCTTCTTGAATTTGCCTTTGGTGTGTTCCAAGCTGGCGTGATCGCAAAACTTTTCAGCAGGTAAAGGGGAAACAACTCGGTTTTAAAACTCATGTCTGGGAGTCATGTGGTATATAGGTATCACAGGCAGATTCAAGTATAGACTTTTTATTTTAGCAGTGAGTGAGTTCTTTATTAAGAATGTGAGTTGCAATTATAAAAACATAGATTCTGTTACAGAAAGGTATAGTTCCTCCTATACGATGGTAACCCTGCTTGCAGCGTGCTTGTTACTTGTATGTGATGCATGTTTTCGAATATTTTCATCCACTGAAGAGCAGTCCATTTTTATCTCTAGCCCTCCATATTGAGAATTAGTTCAGTTATAGAATTAGTTCAGTAATAACCGAGATTAAACTCAATTGTTGCAGAATTAACTTGAAATGTTGCATTCAGGAGACAGAATGCGTGACATGCATGGTGCGTTGTTGAGCTTGTGGATTGGCCATCTTCAGTGAGCGACACCACTGTACAACAAATTATAAATCAGGATTAAGGGATTGCCGGGGCCGCTGGCCTTTCGGTGGTTCACCAATTACATGTGGAAATATCACTTTAACCAGCATCAATTTAATGCTCAGATCAAACACTGGAAGCTGAAGTCCTATTCTCATCACCGCTAAGCTGGGGAGGCCGACCGAGTTTTGGAAAAAGTGCAGTGTGTGTGTGTGTGTGTGGGGGGGGGGTGCTTCCTCTTGGGATCATGATCTATGTTACAGACCTGTTTATGCTGGTAATCTCTGTGCCCTGTGTAATCAAAACAGCACTAATTTCACTGCCGATTGGAAACTGTGACATCTGCGTTCTCAACGCTACTTCAAGGCGGGGGGGGCTAAAAGAGAGAAAAGAGCAACAAGGAGAAGCATCCATTCCCCATAATAGCCGCAATGATGGGAGCTTGACGCCATTCCTTCTGCTCGTTTTAAAGTGGATCCGCAGTGGAAACCTTGTGGAGTAAATATCCCTGTCCAACTGTCTGTCTGTCTGTCTGGTAATTTGGATGTGTGTGTGTGTGTGTGTGTGTGTGTGTGTGTGTGTGTGTGTGTGTGTGTGTGTGTGTGTGTGTGTGTGTGTGTGTGTGTGTGTGTGTGTGTGTGTGTGTGTGTGTGTGTGTGTGTGTCTCTGCTGGCTGGCTGGCTGGCTGGCTGGGTGTTTGGCCTGTTGACAGACGGACAGACTCTCTCTCCTGTTCCGAGTTAAGGGAATGCCTGTGATGTCACTGGGCTTTCCATTATGGTGGTGGTGCTGGAACAAAGCCGCAGCCCCCACCAACCCCCCTGAATTATTCTACCAGAGGCTGGATGCGATGCGTGGGCTCGAACCCTTTTCACCGCTCCACCACTCAGCGAGGAAACAGGCCATACAATATACTAATACCATGAGCTCCTTTTTATTATGATTGTCCTGGATTAGGTGATTATTGGGCTCTGGGTTAACGAGTTGATGAGCCATGGTGAATAGAAAAATCTCTCAGGTGCGAGTGGCTCACTTGACCGCTTGAAAACAGTGTGTGTGTGTGTGTCTGGTACAATGGTGCTGTGAGACGAGACCAGGTGCGCCTTGGCATTTTGTGACAACCACACGGTATTATTGCAATAAATACTTTGTGTGCGCTCATCTCCCAATATACATAGGCAAGTTCTACGCCCCAGAAAAAAAAATATATATATATATTTTTTAACCACTTTCAACCTGGAATCCCTATTTTGGACACGACACATAGCAAACAGAAAAAAACAAAATAGAAAATAGCAAAAATGGCACACTCACATGCAACACATATCTATATTGCATTGTGCCGTTTATAGGCTATTGCTATGAACACATGCCTTGAGAATCTGTCCACTACAGTACTACTACCTGCACACTGTCCACGAAAGAAAATATACATGTGAACGTGCACACACAGCATGTAGCGCCTGGAAATTACACAGTCACACACATGCACGCGCGCACACACACACACACACACACACACACACACACACACACACACACACACACACACACACACACACACACACACACACACACACACACACACACACACACACACACACACACACACACACACACACACACACACACACACACAGCGGAGCAGGGTGTGACCTGTTTTCCACCTGTACCAGTATGTATCATCCATTCTGTTACTGAGAATAACTATTATACTCTGCAGCAGCGGTATAGTGACCATCTGCAGTCAGACAGGCCCTGGCCACAGACAGGCAGAGCCCCCCCCCCCCCACACACACACACACACACACACCAAACGTGTTAAATCCCTCCACCTATTTACACAGGAGAGATGAGGCCACTGCCTCACCTTCAGGGTAGCACTTAACTCCTAGTCATTCCTAGTCACTTGTTGGGTAATCACAGCATTTACTTAGCGCCTAATTATAGTTTCTGTGTGTGTGTGTGTGTGTGTGTGTGTGTGTGTGTGTGTGTGTGTGTGTGTGTGTGTGTGTGTGTGTGTGTGTGTGTGTGTGTGTGTGTGTGTGTGTGTGTGTGTGTGTGTGTGTGTGTGTGTGTGTGTGTCTTGCAAGAGGACTCACCGTTTAGCAATGTGGGTCTGACAGGTAGGCAATTACACAGACAGACACCACCTATTACAATTTGGTGGACACACTTGCATGCAAATTACACTGGGTCAGTATCTGACAGTATATTGTCGAACTGGCCTAATCAGAGCCACGCACAGTCAATCGGATCAGACTCGGCCTTTGGTATATATATGATGGGCCTTGAGAATATATTTTCTATAATTTGTAATCCAGGGAAAGACAAACTGCATGGAATCTTTACGACATGTTCATTTGTCTCTCATTTTTTCATGGAAAATTGTCTTGTTGCGTTAGTTTGAATATTTTTTGTTTTCATTAACAAGCCGGCATTTTATACTTCATCTAAGTCACTCTGTGAAAATAAAAATGTAATGACATGATAATGACATGCCTAAAATAGGGACTAGACATAGTTGTGTTCTCTTTTCATTCATTCGTTTTTTTAATTAGGCTATATAGGCTACAGCTTACATGAAGGCATTACTATTGTTACTATTGACATGTTTTGCTTTTATTGTTGTGAAGCACTTTGTGACTATGATGTATGTGATATGTGCTCTATAAATAAAATGTACTTACTTATACTTAGTTATTTTGCCGATATTAATCATGCCTTCGTTTGGCATTTATCCTCATTTAAGAAAGTCAACGAAAGCTACTGGAACTGAGAGATTAGCTGCCATTGTTGAGTGCATGGGTAAGCACTTCAGCGTGGCGTGGTGATAATAAAACCCAAGTGTCTGCTGTATAGAGGTCGGCTCCACTTCAGCTCTGCCTGGACTTAGCTGTATGGATACAGGCCTTAGGTGACGTCATCGTCTATAAGTAAAGGGCAAATATTGGCACGTCCATTTTGCTACCATGAGTAACACCAATTTAATGCTCCCGAAAAAGGCTGACCTGAAAATAGGTGAAGGAGTTTTTTTTTAGGGTTCCACCACCCATGGCAGACAGAGTTTGGTGCGTGTGCATGTCCAAAAGTGCAGCACCTCACTGGGGAATGGTTTTTTGGTATAGACTATTATTCCGGAATCTTGGAGAGAGCCCTCGCGGCCATATGTGAGCTGTTCTAATCCCACTAGAATCCCATTCACAGAGCCGTGCTGTGCTGTGCTTTTTTTTAAAGAGAGAAAGAAAGAGAGAGGGAAAAAGTGTAATAAAGGGACCGATTTTACACTTTCTGCTGCCGTCCTGTACTGATTGCAGACCGATGCGTAATTCCCTTTCAACGAGGCCCTGGCCTGCATGAGTGCATACCGTCTTGAGTAGGCTTATTAGTGCGGAGATGTGTGCTGCATATTGACAGTGCAAATAGCATTTAATTGCTGCGCGATGTATTTTCGTTATTATAAAGAAAGACGAGGACTTAATGTAAGACAAATAATGACGCATAGGGAAACCGTTATTTTCTTGTAGTTCTTGAGTTAGGATATGTCTTTTGACCTATAGACTTATGTTGCTTGGTCAGACTCACACGCGCCCACTTCCACTAAGAACATTTAGGCCTAATAGGTCAAAGCTCTAATTAGGCCATGTCGGTTATCAGTTATTTTATTTTAGGCTATTTCTGATATTTTAGCCAACAAATGTTTTGTTGATGCACCACGGCCCGCTTTGGCTATTAGCTTAGGCCTATACGGTCTTTTTCAAGCATATATTATATTACAATATTTATTACAATAATAATAATATATATATTTTTTAAATACTTCAGGGGAAAATTCGGTGACTCAACATAAAACCTATTTTACGGCTATGGAGTGATCTTCCGTAGTAAAATCGAGATACATTAATTATCCATCAACAATGTTTAATAGGCAGAGCAAAGTCGCCTGCTTATAAACCTTGGATTTTGCCGATCCAAGTTAATTGAGGTTATAAACTAGGCCTACTCAATAAAGTACAACCAAACACATATTAACACGTCACATAAATAGGCCTATATGCCAGCACTGCGAATCAATGGGGATCATTTGAGGGGCAAGGCCAAGGGGGTGACGGCACAACGAATTAAATGACGGGTGGTTGATAATATCACACAATCATTTCCAACAGGCTAAATTCATTTTTGAGAATGGCCACAGGCTATAATATCTGTGCACGTGTTCTCTTATTTTGAATGGTCACTTAATTGAGTTCGCAGTAGTGATTCTACCATCGAATTGCCCTGAATGGAGGTTGAGGCTGGAAAATGATCAGTTGTCGAGGTAATGTCAACGCTTAAAGTTATTACTAAACAATAGACCCTCAATATAAATTAAAATGTCAGGCTGTTTTGCACGTATAGATGTGATAACTATACATTAATTCTAAATTAGGCATATCATCTTTGAAAACCATAGCATATAAATATGATGATGTTGCATTGGAAGTATTTATGTTAACATCAAGTTCATTTTGATCGATGAAGCTGCGTGCATGCATGGCAATCTGGAAAATATATACGGTGCAGCTGCGACTGAAGTATATAAAGGCATGCAATTAAGTATATATATATATATAGCCTAACAGACGAATTATTAATGCAAATGAATACAAACAAAAAGGCCATTTGAAATAGATCTCCAAATTTCACATTGAAACAGTTTTGTGTATATATGTATGTATATATATATATGTATATATATATATATATATATATATATATATATATATATATATATATATATTATATTATATAACACACACACACACACACACACACAGCATAAATTCTATAGGTATAGGCGGCAATTATAGTCTGCATGCTGAGGAGGAATTTCACATTATCAACATTAAGGCTGCATATTTATAATCTATTCAATAAACGAGCCCTTTTCAACTATACAATGCATGCAGAACGACATATTAAGGTCTCATAATAAATATTCTCGCCGTACATCCATCCACATCCATCCATGCACGACTCCCAGTCCCTGTGCTCATAGGCTACTAAACTAACTATACATCACACGTGGCCACGGACGACGAGAGGAGGAGGAGGGGTGGAGGGGGCGTGACGTCACCGCGAGACGAGCAGAGCAGCGGTGTGGTGAGGAAGAAAACCAAGGCAGCGCAGCGCCGAGGCGACCAAAGCGCTCATTATCTGAGGACACGACATCTACAGCCCCACTAAAGTGGATTTATTGAACACCTGCATATGGAGACATTCTGAGGGTTTTTACTCCTTTTTGTGTGCGTGTGTGTGTGTGTGAGTGTGTGTGTGTGTGTGGTGTGTGTGTCCGCTGCCACTGCTGGGAACTAACTGGTGAGTAGGCTACTATATAGTCGGCCAATACAATACTGTTTATATGCCTGAGTATTTTTGACTAAGCAAAATGTGCCTTTCAATGAATGCATATAATCCTAATCCGATCCGTCCATGTTTGGATACAGAGTTTAGATGGGGATTAAGACTATATGGCTGCATGTGTATACATCGCTTATTGAATAGACATCAGCATTTATAGCGTTTTTGATAATAAAAGGATCGAAATGTTTTGAGTTATATAGCCTAATCACAATGTGCGTCTGTGTGCCAGCATAATGACACTGGCTATATGGATGCTTTAACCCATGGTTCTCAAAGTGTGGTCCGCGGACCGCGCCAGGGGTCATTGAGGGTGTTCCAGGTGGCCCCGCCGCATGCATTCAGCATATAACATTCCAAATCAGTTGTACTTGTCTTTAAACCTAGCAGCTATATGAAAACGCAAACACGCTGTGAGCTTGTAGATCTGGTCTTTTCAAAAGGTCTTGAAATTCTTTGGAATTAAACGTTGAATATTTTTTTTGAAACATTTTAACAACACACATCTTGCATGGGGGTCCCTGCATGGCACAATATCGTTTCTGACGGGGGTCCGTGGCCAAGTTCATATAGATTGTGCTTTAACCGACCCACAGTTCCAAGAAAGAAATATAGACGTCCAGGCTGGGTCCGGCGATTGCAAGAACGAACCATTTAATTTAGATTATTTTAGTGTATAGTAACCGCAGCACTGTCAATGTTAAATGACAACAATCTCTGAATGACATGGACCATATGAAATGACAAATAATTGCTTACGCTGACTGACATGGCAAATTAACCCGATGAGAGTCTGTGTCAACCAACCAACCAACCAACCAGTGTGTGTGTGTGTGTGTGTGTGTGTGTGTGTGTGTGTGTGTGTGTGTGTGTGTGTGTGTGTGTGTGTGTGTGTGTGTGTGTGTGTGTGTGTGTGTGTGTGTGTGCGCGCGCGCGCGCGCGTGCGTGTGTCGAGAGAGAGAAGCGAAAGAAAATGATGTCAAGATTTACGGTCGACGTAGAATGAGCAAAGGGATTCCTGGAGATAAGAGGGGTTATGTGTGTATACATCATGGCAAAGATAAACTTTTAGCAACGTCAAGATAGCGATCTGTGAGTAGGCTATAACACGCACATTGTCGCACAATACAGCCTTATACTGGTTGAGGCATTATTTAAACCATGACTGGGAAGTTGGAACGTCTGAGAGGGAATAATTCTCTAAAGGTTTAAAAAGGTTTACTTTACATGGCTTATCGTTGAGCTTAACAATACGATGTATAAATGCATGGCCTATAATTTATCCACCAATTGGCTGAATGAGAGCAATTCATTATCTAATAATAGGCCCAAAACGCAACAGATTCGAAAAGATTTGACAGTGAGATATGTGAATTTTGATGTTAATTATACGTTTCTCTTGTTTTCTGTCCTGCAGGCAACTGGAATGGAACTGAATCTGTCAAAGAATGTAATCTCTTGCGGGGACACAGGTATGGATGCATGTTATTGCACACGTTGTGCATGTGCTGTACAATTCATGTCCTATTTATGTTTTGTCATTTTAGGGAGATTTGCTTTTTGACTGCAAAGCGTAAAGGTCTAGGGTTGTTGGAACATGAGTGTGTATGAGTAGCCTAGAAGTGCAACACGCTGTAAATCACACATGCGGAAACACAATGATATGATGCAAACGTGAACAAGATTAAATATTTGAATACAATTTTCGTATGCATTGCCAAAACGCGCCGGCAAACATTTTGAAACAATAGCGTGTTAATCCTGGGGTCATGTTCCTGATAGGACTTCTTTGAAGCCCACGCAATTTTCGTCTAGCCACTATATAGATATAGACCGTATCAGTGCTGCAAGAAACATTTAAAATAGTTATATTTAAATGGGATTTAAAATAATTCCATCATTGTCGCAGAATGTCTGAGTAAATCGTCTGTCGTGCCTTCTTAGTTCTTACTAAAATAATTACATTAATTTACAACATATTTACTACATGTTAGCCTAAAATGATGGGAAAGCATTAACTTGACTAAAGGGTATTAATTACCTTCCAACTCACCCCCGCAGCGAAAATATAAATTAGGCCTACATTTGTTATGAATAATATAGTTAATTTTATGTAAGGCCTATAGCCATTCCATCAGGTGGCATTAGAATTATATTTGTAATTTTTTTAGACATATATACTTTAAACTAAAGGCTAATCCTTATAGTACAAAGGTAAACAGACGGTAGACAAGTCACAAAGAGCTGCTGTCTCACTTAAAGCTGATGGACAGAATCGGGGAAGGATTGGCTGCATCCTATAGCCTACACATTGAGATGAGACAGATCCTCGTGTATTGATGTAAAATGTTTAAATGTTCTGACGTTTGTTTTGTTGGGTAAAACACGAGGGTATAAGGCATCTATATGCCTATACTGTCTGTGAGAGGTATACAAGTAATTCATCTGAAATTCAGGATGTAATGGCGGGGCTTCTTCCATAATTACCCACGTGGTTATCGGACCGGCGGGGTCAAGCAAACCCGACCGAGTGTTCGGTATAGCCTACCAGGGGACGATCGCCAGGGTGATATGTAGTCTAGAATAGTCACCACCACCGTCCTGTCCTCTATGCTCACATTACCTGCCGTGTCCAGTTGCATCCGTGTGCCCACGTCCCTCTCCTTTCAAATGGAGCAGCAAACCAGCTTTTATAATTGTCTGTAGCCTACGTTACACCTTATAGCTTCCCCATGTGGTTTGTTGACTTTACAATACAAAGATAGCGTGTGTAAAACAAAAACACTACAAACTAATCAAATTCCCGTTTTGTTTGGTTTATGATTAACGACAGTCGTCGGGTTTATTTTCGCTTCTCGCGGGGGAAATGTGAGTGTTAGACTACCATACCACTTTGTTAGACTAGTGTTAGTGTTGCTACTGGCCTCGTTGACCTATCCTGCCGGATGAAAAGGCTTTTCATGTCATCCTTCACACGCGAGGCGAGTATACACTCCCAACCGGCTATAACACATGCTTCTGATGGGCATATTTAGACAACAATCCCTCGTATTAGCATAATTATTACCCCTGAAAATCGATTGGACTGTAAATTCATAAACTCACCATCATAACACCTCCGCTCCGGCATGTCAAAACACACCGGTCGGAATATTTACGCACGGCCTTTACGCACGCCGATGACACAATGCAACCCCCAAAATAACGACTTTATAAGTTCGGTTGGCCAACTGCCCCACTGGCCACTGCTATACACAATCACCACAGTGAGAAGAAAAAAATAAAATAATAAAACACATGTTGACACAATTTAGAAACCGCAGCCACACGGGATGAACACACATCTCTCTCTGAGGTAATTTATTACAAAACGGTAGAGGTTTGCGCGGTGGTCATCTGTTATTATTATCCATAACTCGTCGACGTCATCGCTCTTGGTCATTTTTAATCACGCACTTATGTGTAATTAATCAGTGATGCTGATTGTTTCTTTCATTTTAGGAAAGGGGCTCTGAAAGTCGACGCATGCTCTCTTAATTATAACAATATATAACCATGTCGACCACAAAACTCAAATTTAAGACAATTGCAAATAATTTGATATTATAGGCTATATTGTGAAAATAGCTGAATCAAAGAAATACTTTTAACAGGACAGATTGGGATTACATCATCAAAAGCACCCATCACACAGCAGTCTACCTAATGCTCAAGGCTTTGTAAGACAAGAAGTCACTGCGGTTATAAGAAGGCTTGAAAAAGTATACACGGGAAAAGGCAAGTGACTCTTGAGAGGCTGCACAATTGGCTTTTGAAAGGCCCTTCAGGGAGTTTTCCAGTCGGACGGGGTCTCATGTCAAAAGTCACTGTCATACAATGGCCTAAAATGCTTCATACTGGCGCCTGGCGTGATCTTTGGGCCAGACGGCGCACTGAGCAGGCCTTAAGCCGACATACATTACCTGATACATGCAGGTTATCCTGCAGGTCGACGTGCGTAATTTGCGCATAACCATAAGATGGAAAAACATAGTGCTTTCAACTAATTAACCACTTACAACCGGGGTGTCCCAATTTTGACTGCATGCCATTATACGTGAAGATAATCAAATAAATGCATTCATATATTTTTTCTCAACCAAAATAGTACAAATAGTAGATCTGTTGCTTCCACGACATCCACCATTTTATGAAACTATATATGGCGGTAAAAATCTGTCTCAAATGGTTTATAAATTATATTCCACTTCTCCGTGAGTGTGTAAACTAAACTGTTCGCCCACCTAAGCCCAGAAATGAATCAGCACTATACATACTGCAGTGTCTATAGTATAACTGTATAGGCCCATATATATGCAGACGTCAAAATAATTGCCAATATGCCATTTCGCCTCGGTAGTTTTTGGCCAGCAGGCGCCGCTTTGTTGGAATTACAGATGATTGTGTATGGCAGCAGACTAAATTTGGACATCAAACAAATCAGTTCCATCGGGTTGTGATCCTGCATGGCCAAGGTTGGTGTGAGAGCTGGTATGCGTCGTATGTGTTCTTGCGTGTTTTTGGTCTGCACTATACACAAGTATACTATACTAAGTATAGTATACTTAAGCACTTGAACCCCAAATCCAAATATCCAATATCCCTATTCTGGGCAATATTAATCAAAAATAGCGGATCTACAAGCTCACAACGTGTTGGGTTGCGAATATGCACATTGAGCTTGTAGATCGGCTATTTTTGGCGAAGAGATTGTGTAGTGTAGACGGAGTGGTCCAACTACGGTTGCAAGCACTATAGACAGGGTTTAAGTGCATGGTCCTTTTGCACAAAATCGCACCTGGCCAACATATCAATCTAACTCCTATATATTCTATTTGATCAAGTAACACCATATTGCAATATCAGGGATTTAATATTGACAATAAACCCCCTTTAAAAAGCTTTTTTGGCCTCCGAAGAAGGTTGATGTCCACAGGGACGCTGAAATGCCCCCAGCCATTAAGTGATTACTTTTCAGATTACATTATTCAGTAATTAGCGAGACACTGGCCAGACGCGCCATCAGACAGTGTTTGTGGAATTTTATATAAGAAAGTTTTCAGCTTGAGGGCAGTGCACGATGTGGAACATGTGGTTCCAATATGCACGGGGGCTGGAGTGCAGTTCCTGAAGTTTCAATGAATACAGTTAAGCCCGTATTCATTGATAATTGTATTGATATTCATGTCAGTGTGTTGATTGAAGCAGCAGAGCAGTGCATGCATGGGCATCGATGTGATGCATTGGCATTGTGCATGGCCTTCTGACACTTTCTGTGTCACTTTCTCAGAAGTGCAGCTGTCAGATGCATAATCTAGTATTGCTTTTGCACATTTGATATAAGATCCTCCTTCTGCAGTTATTTTGTATTGATTATGTTGGTCCAATATATACGATAGGAAATAAAATGTTGAAACAACAGAATTTTTTTGGCGTTATCTTAGAGAAGACAAGACATGGCAAGCACTGTGTAGCACGAGAAGGCGTGAGCGAATGGGAGAGGAGGGCGGGGGCCGGGTGTGTGTGTGGGGGGGGGGGAGTGGATCCTCATGCCTTAACTTTTATTATGCGTGATTGTTTACATGTCGTAGAAAAGAAAAGCCAACTAAAATCTCACTGCCCATAAAACGATAGAACGACACTTCATATACTATAAATAAAGCTCGATAAGAGAGACATCTTCCACTTTTCGTGCAGTGCACAGCTTTGAAAGGAGGGTTATGCAGTACAGCTACAGCTAGGGCAGACCTACATGGCAAATGTTTATTCAGCTCCGCACATATTCCAGATATACATTGTGTGCCGAGTGTGTATATAAGCGCACCCTGCAGCCCAGCTGCCCCGTTCCATTGCAGCTTTTGCATGCAGGGGGACGTATTTCAAACATGCCTGCATTGAATATAAAAGATCCATTTTTACTCCGCAAAGTTTCCATGCAGTGCAGCAGTGCAAAAAAAGAATGAAAAAAAGGGAAAAAGCGCGTCACCATCACCCTGTGCGCTCCCGTGAGATAAAACTCCCCTTAAAAAGCACTATCCGCAGTCCAGTGCTGTGCTGAGCACCCTGCTATGTGTGTGTGTGTGTGTGTGTGTGTGTGTGTGTGTGTGTGTGTGTGTGTGTGTGTATGTGTGTGTGTGTGTGTGTGTGCGTGTGCGTGCGTGTCAGTGCGCGCGCGCGCGTGTCAATGCGTGCGTGTGTGCGTGGGTGGGACTGACTGATTTCTGGGAGGTTAAACACAGAAGATGGGTGGGTCTCATCTCTCTGGCTCCGAGAGCGAGAACTTCCACTCGATCACGACAGACATTCTCACCAGCGGAAAGAACAGTAACAACGGCGGCAGCGCGCGGGTCGTCATTCCTTGGAAAAAAAGAGAAAAAAGGGGCCCGTGTATTTTGTTGTATCACAGAACAAAAAAATAAGAATAATCTCGTGGATTTTTTATTTTTTTGCACAGTTGTCTTTTTTAAATTCCCCTTGCGATGGCTTCTATTTGGCAACGGGTGGATACTTTCATAGTATAGCTGTTGTGAGGAAAAAGATCCCGCACACACAAGTAGGATTCACATCCTTTCCTTTCCATTACGCATCATTCTTTTCCTAAAGGTGGGATGAATTTGGACAGAATCGCGGAGGCCGTGAGACCGCCGCCGCCGCAGCGCGACGTCGTGGCCCCCACGTTTCATTTGCCGAGATCCACCACAACCGCCAACACCAGTCGAGAAACGTTAGAGAACTCAAGCAGCGAGTCGTCAGACACAGAATTAGCAGGTACATTATACTAGGCTACTCACTGGTGCAAATGGCATTGCAATAACTCTGCAGTATAACTCTGAACTCCTTAGGTCGCTAACAAGTTATTTCATGTTGACATAAGCACGCCTCTAATACCGTGAGCTCTATACAGGGAAATGGGTGCAAGAAATCAAACTAAATACGTATCGTATAGGCTTATACAGAATGCAACAAAGTCTGTCCATATTCTGTCCACTCTTCCAGCATAACGCTCGCTTCTAGGGGAAATAAAATGGGTTAGCAGCTTATTGTTAGTTGATTTATTTCCATTCCACGCGGTATTACGCTGCTGAGCGAAACTCTTGGCAGGAGGACACAGCAAAATTACTAGTGTTTAACTCTGTAGTAGCCAGTGTTGAAATGTGGGTCTATTTTACACAGAGTATTTTACTGTCAACAAAAACAGCCTGCTGCCAATTAAATTAATGTGATTAGCTTCTAAATAATATAGGCTACATCCACTGCGTTACGTTTAACTAAAAGCCCAAAAGCCTTGTCAATAATGTGAGCAGAAGCGTTCGAGGTTTGATTTTATTATGTTCTAGACAGATATAGGCTACAAGTAGGTGATATATTTTCAGGCAAACAAAGACGCATTGTTCATCGTTGAAAGTATGCATGGGGCCTGTTGTCTACATGAGCAAGACATTTGTTGTTGTGCAATAGATTTAAAATGTTGTTTATAAATTAAATATGTTATTCTGAGGCCTTTTCTTTTAATTGATTTTTGGGGGCGAGATTTGAACAGACCTGTGCATCATGCATGTGTATAACCTTCAACGTGCAGGCCAGCTTCAGTTTAGCCTGCATGTATACTTAACTGGACTATAGTAGTAAGAGTGGACAAACTCAATAAAAAAAAGAAAATATTTATATATTGCGTGTGTGTCTGTGTGTGTGTGTGTGTGTGTGTGTGTGTGTCTCAATGTTTTACGCAATGGCAATGTTTGATTATAGTATAGCAGTCCTTTTGGTGGCATATATATTTTCTATGCATTATATTATTTTGTATTTTGACTTAATTGCTTACACGCGGGAGTTTGCTTGTTTGCTTGTTGTGGCAGCGGGGTGCTGGCACTGGCAGCTGCCTTTAATTGTAGTGCTTTCCATAGCTTAACATTTGGGGGAAGAATATAACACGTTCGGGGCCTTATAAGTCATCCGAAATTGACACATGTAAGGAATATACAACAAATAGTTCCTTGTTTTATGGTTCCACAGAAAAGGAGCGGAGTGTCGAACATCGAAGCGATGACGGGAACGCGGACGACCCCAAAAACAAGAAGAAGCAGCGGCGGCAGAGGACTCACTTCACCAGCCAGCAGCTGCAGGAGCTGGAGGCCACGTTCCAGAGGAACCGATACCCGGACATGAGCACCAGGGAGGAGATAGCAGTCTGGACCAACCTCACTGAGGCCAGAGTCCGGGTAAGAAAGCCCAGGCCTTATGCCCTATACTACTTACTTATATAAATTATATAGTAGGTTATAGGCCTGCAGTGCTTTAAAAAACCTTTTCATGTCAAGAATGAATATGGCTTGGCCCCAAATGGCAAACATTTGTAGGCTACTATTAATTCAATTCAATTGAGCTTTATTGGCATGAGAAAACATACGTTTACATTGCCAAAGCAAGTGTCAAAATATAGTAAAAACAGTTGAAAATGGGAAAAGTATATATAGTTGGAGGGGGAACCGCATTTTGTAAATGTATTATCATTATATATATTGTTAAAATGTTTCAAAACAATATGTATTTTTAAATAGCAATGTGTGTGAGCTTGTCGATCTGCAATTTTCAAATATCTGATGTTTAAAGAGGTTAAACACATTTTGATGCATATCATTTTGTCTAAGTGGAACACTTTAATCCTTCAATGACCCCTGGTGGTCCCCGGACCCCACTTTGAGAACCAAGGTTAAAGTGCAACAGTGTAGCTTGCCAAAAAGAACAGATCTGCGTGACAACGTTCGCATTGATCATCCCCATGCATGCACGCATTGTTTGCATGCAGATCTGTTCTTTAAAATAAGCTTTAGTTATAGTTAGTGTGAATGTATTTAAAAGAAAGGAAAAAAAAGTTGAGCATGCATTTGAATGCGTGAATGCATTTTGGGAAATTTAAAGGTAACATTATCTGACAAAGACAATGGGACAGTTAAAGTGTTTTTCCGTAGGTTGATTGGGTTCAAGGTTACAGATTATTTCATCATAATAATTACACAGTATTGACTATTGCGCCCCCCCAAGCGCCATTATAGTCGCTGGTTAATCCTTGTGCCAGGAGACACCCCTATAGGTCAATAACAAACGTAATGACAATAATAAACATACAGATTGAAACAATGTTTATATATAGGCCTAACATTGCTAATTTATTTAGCCTATTAAAATAGATGTTTCCATAGACATGTCTATGGAAACATCTGAGACGAGTTTAATGTTGTCAGTGTTTTTATTAAAGAGATATTCTGTCTGTCATAAAAGACAATTCACACATAATATATAGGATATTACGCATGAATTTACACATGTTGAATCAAAAGTTGTGAACACAACTATGAGAGCCTATATAACTAAAGCTCTGTTCTGTAATGTTATGGGGTCAATAAATGAATTAAAAAAATGCTACGGAAATAAATAATTGATAATATAATAACACATTATATTATATATATATACATGGAAGCATTGTATATCAACATGCAACATTTTTTTTTCTAGAGCTAATGGAGAATTGTCCTTGTGATGACATAACACGCTTAATTGGTCTGTGCTTTGCGATAGACAATTTAATCGTGAGAAATGTACACTCAATTTTAGTTGGCCTAAAACAATTGTTTTTTTATTTTAATTTATTTTCACAGCCCCGTGGGCCGTGCTACTGACGTGATCTCTTAGTTTTAACAGCTGGCGCTTAAATTTCCAACGTGAATAATGCAATTCACATGACACACACACACACACACACACACACACACACACACACACACACACACACACACACACACACACACACACACACACACACACACACACACACACACACACACACACACACACACACACACACACACACACACACACACACACACACACACACACACACACACACACACACACACACACACACACACACACACACGTTATACTTTTATTAAATTAGTTTTATTATTATTAGGCTATTGATATGATTATTAGTAGTACAAAGGATACACGAATTTGGCCTACTATTTATGCACTGCAGCCTGCTGCAGTTCAATACAGACATAGCAACCTATTCATATTTCAAATTAATTATGAGATGATGACAGAACATGCAGTTTGGACAGTTTAAAGTGATGCAGGAAGATAACTCTGTATACACTAAAGCTGGAAGCATTGCTATTTCGAGGTGTAACGTTGCAGCGGGCTATCACTCCATATGAATTATAGTATTATAGTCTAAACTGTTTTGAAAGTGGTTAATACGTCGTTCATTATAACGTATACGCTTTCTGTTTTGAAAGTGTGTTTCAAAACCTTGCTTATATACTCTCCGTGTGTTGTGGTCTAAACTGTTGCAGATCTACAAGCTCACACAAGCTTGCAGGTTGCATATTTCCGGCGCGCTCAGGTTTTAAAGAAGCTAAAAAGCACTTATGCTGACGAGGCTCTTTCTGAAATATATACGCTGCAGTCCATCGCCCTCTATAGAGCTCTTTGGCTTGTGTCACATCGCTCACATCTTTGTGGACAATTTGTGAATACCACCATGTTCCCAGCAAATTGCAAGACTATAAATAGCCTCGCGGGGCCAACTAAAATTATGCTATACTTATAAACTGTTTCTACTGATAATTTTAAAAAATGAATTGTAAAGTGGCCTGCGAAGTGGGGGCTAATGGATATTTTGTACATTTCCATAAGGAATGGCGGATATATAGTTGGCTTGGCTTTTGTGTTTTAGGTTTAGGATATCAGCATATGTATTACCCTGTGTGCGTTGCACGTCATTTTAAACATTAAAATATACATACCATTCTTTAATGGTAATATGCTCTAAACACCAACAGGCCTATCCCACGACATTATTCGGATTATACTTAAGTAAAAGTAGCAATACTCCAATATAGAAATAAACTCTATAGGCCTACTCAACATGTCCCATGCATTTCAAGTTCTCAAAATTAATGAAAATCTTTTGAAAATATAGCAGATATACAAGCTCAAACTGCTGCGCAAAGGCGTCGTGAGCTTGTAGATCTGCTATTTTCAAAAAGCCGAAATATATAGGGCCGAATGTTATTCTGTTTTTAAATAAGAATCAAAATCTACAAGTATAACTATAACATTTTAAAATAATAGTGGAGCAAAAAGTAGGCTATATATTTGCCTCAGGCTCTGATATGTATAAAGTAAATAGATATTGAATATGGGAAATACTCATAAAGTAAAAAATACCTCAATAGTGTAGGCCTACGTAAAGTAAACGTAGCCTACTTAGTTAGGCCAATATACTGCTATCCACCATGTACTGCTGATTAATTACTCACTTAGGTACACTACATTCCACTTCCACAACATTGACGTTCCTTTTCCCCATTGCATTGCTCTGTCTCCAGGTGTGGTTCAAGAACCGCAGGGCCAAGTGGAGGAAGCGGGAGCGCAACCAGCAGATGGACCTGTGCAAGAACAGCTACCTGCCGCAGTTCAGCGGCCTCATGCAGCCCTACGACGACATGTACCCGGCCTACACCTACAACAACTGGACCAACAAGGGCCTGGCGCCGGCGCCGCTGTCCACCAAGAACTTCACCTTCTTCAACTCCATGAGCCCGCTCACCACGCAGTCCATGTTCTCGGCGCCCAACTCCATCTCCTCGATGACCATGGCCTCCAGCATGGGCCACGCGGCCGTGCCGGGCATGCCGACCGCGGGCCTCAACAACATGAACGGCATCGGCACGTCCACCATCAACTCGGCCATGTCCTCCTCCGCCTGTCCGTACGGGCCGCCGGGCTCCCCGTACAGCGTATACAGGGACACGTGTAACAGCAGCCTGGCGACCCTGAGACTCAAGTCCAAGCAGCACCCGACCTTCGGATACAGCGGCTTGCAAAGCCCCGGCTCTAGCCTGAACGCCTGTCAGTACAACAGCTGACGGGTCGGCAGCCATCACGAAACGCCCTGATGATATATAAATAATAACCGATAATCAAACGGGGAAGGTGTGCGCGAGCTGCCATCCATCCACCCACCCACGGGGACAAAAACAAGACAACTAAAACTGGATTAGTTGCAATCATTTTGTTTTTCAAAAAAATGGATTATGCGGGTTGTATGTGTTTACCAAAATGAACTTGCACAGCAATTTAAAATATGTCCATGTTTTTTGGATTCATGAGTAATGAAGACGTGTTACAACATTGCTGCATTTGATGTACATATAAGGCCGAACACGAGAGAGACAATGGAGCGGTTGTTGCTTTTTATTTTTTATTTTCTTGCTCGCTTTTGCTTTGAAGACTCGCTCCAGTTTGAACATGGTTCTAAGGGGGGGGGGGGGGGGGGGGGGGGGGGGGGCTCATGCTATACGCACGGATTAGGAAGAGAAATTTCAAACATAACACGAATCCGGATCTGGTTATAAAAGAAGAAATATATATTGTACATATAGTTAAGTAGACTTTTATATTGCTTGTTTGTGTGATTTATATCCCGTCTATGCAGGGGGGCGCCTGCCACAGGCCCGTTTTAATGCGAACCGTTTCAGTGACTTTACTTTTATATGTTTTGTCTGGACTGGAGGATTTTCGTTTTTTCTCGTTTTGCTGAAATAGAAACCCACGCATGCTTTATCTCGAGTGCAACGTGTTTTGTACAAGTTGGTAATAATGTAAAACTTGCAAAAGTAAGTTAATTAGCCTATATATATATACAAAAGGTGATTCAACGTTCTTCATGTGTTTATGGTAATGTTTGTTTGAATAAACAAAACAAAAAAATATATAAGTTTATTTCAAGTAGCCCATTCTGTAACATTTTTAACGAGTTCAAGGAGACCACTTTGTGAGGAATCATGCAAGGGTTATTGAGGAGGGAAATAAATCTATCTATGCCTTTTGATCAATCCAGCAAGAAAAGACTCGGGTGTATATTAGGAACCCCAAAAATGACCTTTTATAAACAATTATTAGACTAGACAACAACACATAATAGGCTATGTTGCAGCCCAGTCAAACACAATTCTGCATTTTGGTCGTTTCCTGTGTTCTCGCATGTTTTTATTTGTTAATTCTATAGATCGCAATTTCTGTTAACATATAGGTTATTTCATGTGGCCCCAGCCGCAGAGGAGAAACAGACGCCCTGTAGCGGAATTTAACCTCCAATTTAGACTGCATAATACTCGCTGTGCATGTGAGAGGTTTGAATTGCCTATATATACGAGGCAAGTTGGCATTTTTTCTATTTGGATTCTTGATATAATTTCTTAAAATGTGAGCTGTGGCTGCTTCTTTCTCGAGCCTATAGACTTGTTTAGTAGGCCTATATGTCGAACACAAGTCAACTTGCATGCAAAACAGACTCACCACAAGGCTCAATGGTGAAATATATCCACATGTCTCAGATTGTTCAAAAGGGGCTTTAATATCAGTAAGCATTCACTAAACCTATTTTTCTGCATTCACTAAACCTTCCACATGCAGTGGACTCCATATGTTGTATATGCTGGTTATATTATGCTTTCCAAGAGCGACCATTTAAAACGTTCAGTCAATACGATATCTCATTTTTGACACCTGCGGAAATCCCCATATCTATATTACCAACCATTAGACTGATATTAGCGCTTTGCAGGCATGTAACAGCAATGTTTACTTTCAATTAATGTAACTGATAATGCACTTTGAAGGGTTTTGACTACACAGCCCTCATTTGATATTGATGTGGTGCTGCATGCAGTGATATTTATTGGTTAAATCTAAAAGTTAAATGTTAGATTATAGAAGCTCTTCCGTGTTCCATGTTTGCTCAACAGCAGCTAGGGGTCTCCCCGTATTCCCAGCTCTTTAGTAAACATGATAAAATACATGCTCAGGTGGGTTACACATTTCATCCAATCAGGATAGACTGAGAACCAAAAAGTATAATTTAGCATGCGTTTCAAGTTCAAGATGCATTTGTTTATTAAAATGTCACTGGTTTATGTTTGTATGTTTAAGATCGACTCTCCTGGTTGGATGAAGTTGGTATCCCGAAATGAAAATTCATTGTGCGATTTAACACAAAATATGGGCCTAAAAAACCCCAACAACTTTGCAATGCCTATAAAACTAGCCATACCAGTTTCAATTAGCCTTCAAAGTTTGTGTTTCAGGCTATGTTTATGATTAAGAACAGCATCCATGTCTTCAGTCTGCAGGGTGCGCCTCATGTATACTGCAAGGGTCAGGGTGAGAGTTTGCTCAGTCAGAATATGAGCATGCATGCGCACGTAGGCTATACTGACTGACTGTAATTGTAGTTATCTGCCTTGATTTGGAAATATTTGACGATAACAAAAACGAATTCAATCCTCATAGAGATCACAGCGGCAAACAAAGTACGATTGTCATAAATGCAATAATATACCGTGCAATTATATCACAAGAGCTGTATATCACTTGAAAAGCAGCTCGTGTAACAGTGAATAACCCGGAGGGTAAAGTTCAAAATGTCACTTTATAGCCGGTAAATATTTGAACTAGTATTTCCCTGCATGCTCGCAGAGAAGGAAGTCATTTCAGGTGCGTTAGTTTGGTCGTACTTAAATCCTATAGTCAGAACGCACTTCAGTTTATGTAACAGCAAACGAACAACAAAGAATAGAGTCGAATAACATAAACAGGGACACTAAACAGAACCAGGCTAATTAGAAATAGAATAGCCTATAAACTCAATTATTTAGTCTGTGTCATTCTATCTTATCATAACCCATTTTAAAACTTGTAAAATGTGAGGACTCTTTTCAAAAGTTAAACTTCACTGTTTCTGTAAGCACATCAACTATAAGTTATAACGCAACCCCACTCCCACTATAGGCTATACGTTGCACACTTGCTCAAGGTATAAGCAGAGGTGTTGTAACCTGCTATCATATGTCAAGCAGTATTTTCACCAGTAGAGGGTGGGGTAGGTCTTGGGCAACAGATCAGTCAAACACGAACATTAGCATACATACATAGAACTTTCTAATAGTTTTAAACCATTTTATTTATTAGCCTATAGCTTCAACAAAAAACAAAACAATGTAGGACAGGGGATACAACTCGTTAGGAGTTCTCTCTATCAGTCCAGTGCCGTTTAGACTGGACCAGTCCGTTGATAGGCTACAGTCATACAGAACCAATCATAATTTTAAACAGATCAGATGCCTATAGCCTATATGTTTGTGTTTTACCTGTCAAGTCAGTCACGCATAATTCCAAAATAGCGAGCCACAAACATGTTGGTTGTGAAGTGTGAACTTGTAGGCTACTTGTATCGTGCAACGAAGTATCGGCCATCGGCCTACACAAGCATACCCCCCCCCCCCCCCCCACACACACACACACACACACACACACACACACACACACCAATATATAGCAAACATGCAGTCAGTCAGGGTTAGTGTTTAGGGTTATAGTTAGTGTCTTTCTTTCCATTTGAATATGTAAATAAATATGGACATCGCAGCATTCCCTCATGACCTAACTGCTCCACTCTTCCTTTAGTTAGCATCAGTATGGTTTATGGAAATAAACATAACATAACATGCAAATATGAACCCTCTTGAGACAAATTATTAGCAAGTTGTACATAATAGGCAAGAGGGGATGTTTGTGACTTTTTTGTAATGAATCAAATGTAATTGTGTCCAATCTGGTAGAGTATGTTAATACAATATAAGTAGCCTAATTGAGGTGGTTGTATTTTTGTCTCCCTGCTCTTCTATTGAGACATTTAGATCATGTCAAAGGTCATGTCTCACCTAGACACAAGATCTGCCACACATTTTGACCTGACGGTCAAGATCAGGACTTGCGCAGAGAGTTGCACCACCTCACACTGAATTAAAACTTAGCGCTTAAATGGCTTTTAAGTCAAGCCATTTAAGCCATTATGGTTAAGTTTGAACTTAGTGTGAGGTGGTGCAACTGGCCTACTAGTACTGCTGGCTTCAAATCCGGTAGAAGAAGAAAGTTACACAGGGCTGCTTTAATATTCGGCACAAAATGTGTGGGGTTTGCTACGCAAGACAATAGAATGAGCACGTTAAAAGTTTCAAATACATGTCTTAAACAATTAAAGCATTGGAATTATCTTTCCATGGTTCTCACCACTTACCTTTTACATCCTTATGGAACAAAATACTGATTATTTGCATGCAGATACTTGTTGCTGGGTCAGTATGGTCAGCATTATCGGTCTCCTCTCTGTCGAACAGACGTCACATTCTCCTCCAGGAGAGCCCCAGACCTTTAGAGTGCCCCGATCCTCAGGCTCAAGAATACAGCTGGTGTATCCCATAAACAAGGCCAAGTCGTCCTTATAATTCAAACGTGTCATTTATATGAGTGCCTACTCCATGATGGCAATATTGGCCCCATAATTAAACATACTGGGGGTACATTAAGGTGGCTATGGCTGTGGTGGCATTTATTTATCCCGACATGAGTGATGTTTATATTACTGGATGTGAGTGACCGTGTAAGCAACAGCTGTCGCTCCCTGAAAGGAAGCGTAATATCACGCACGCACGCACGCAATTCATTTCAAAAGTAGGCAGTAGCTTTCACGCTATTTAGAGCCGAGTTAAGCTTATAACCCCAAGGCCGATAATTGACCTAATTTAGCCCCTCTCCATCCAGTATCCAGTGCCATGTTTGAGAAAGCTATTGTCACCCCTGTTAAAATGGGATAGCCGCCTATACTCCATAGGACGGCTAGCTGACCAGGTCATGAATGGTTACAGGTGACTTTAGGGCTTTGCTAAAAGTTAAAATGGGTTCTGAATGATGCAGCTTTCCTTGGGTTAATTACACCATGGAATGAAATTACTAGTCTGTTGCACAGCTGATGATTAGGGCACGAATAATGATATACACACACAATAGTTATACACCAAAAGGCCTCGGCCCTGCTCCAGTACTGACTATTTATGTTTGTTTAAAGAAACAATAAGTACAATGGAACGAGTGATGCGAGGCTTTGTGCGAACTCGGAAAAACCCTGGCGGTGAAACGCGTCTGCTACGATGTACTCTTTGGTCTAGGTTTGGAACGTACAATAATGGCAAAGCTAATAGTCCTTGTCATCTCCTTGACATAAATTTTGATTTTCTTATGACACACTGACATGCGCACACTGACTTGGTTCCAGTAGCGTTATCCAAAACTATGATTGAATACTTGCCTAATTTAACCACCATACCTTTGGGCATGTCATTACAGGCCAAAATATATATACAAAATATCTCCAAATAGTAATAATAGCCAATCTCAGTGTTGTGAGCTTGTTGATCTTGTCTTCACTACTCGTTGTTATTCTTCATAGGAGTGGTTAAAGCACTGCTGTTCTTTTTACTCCCCCTTTTCAATTATTGTACTTGTATTATTCTTTCCATGCTATAACACTATTGGCTACATTTTATTATAGCCTAACTGGAAACCCAATAAATGTGACTTATCAACAAGCACATACAAATTACAAATGTTATCTTAGAGTGTGACTTTACCCTTTTATCTCATCCAGCATAAAGTCATCATAAACATGGTCATTGTCGTATTTGGTGCAATAAACTAAATTTGATACTATGCTGTAAAGGCATAACCTTAGAATTATGGAGCTAAACATTTATAACCAAAGGTAAACAACAAAGCTGATTGGGCGGATGACATGCAGTCAAATGACTGCATTTCGGCCAATGGGTGCATGCTGTTGCATGCCCTAAGTACAACAGCAAAAATTACTATAATAATACACATCCTGAGAAAATGATGTAATTACCCTCAAGACTTGGGTCTCTGTATCAGGGTAAAGCTGACACATGACATTCATTTTGGGATTAGCGACTGTGCTGAGTCTAGCTTCAGCACACAGCATACTTTCGTCGCCTACCCTTTAGCCTTAGCCTGTTTGTGCTTGGCCAACTTACTGCTGTCTGCAAAAATTATACATGGCCAAACGGAGTGTTCTGCCGCTGCTAACGGAACTCCAGAACTCCACTGATAAATTAAAGGTGAAAAGCAAATACGTGTGAAAATACTACCTAAAGGAAAATAGACGCCCCTCCACCCGGAAAATAGACGCCCCTCCACCCACCACACACAATTTTAGTCGTTATGCCAATTTCCCATTTCCTAGGTATTGTTGTCCCTTGTCACTGCTTAACCGTACTAGTTTGTTTATTGTGGAAGGTGTACATGAGCATGTGTCTCCTTCAATCCACATGAAGTCAACAGCCACTTCTTGTCACCTGACAGAGTGGGGCTTCACTGAGAGGATGTAACAGGCGCCTGCCCGTAGGAATCGCTAGTGCAGTGACAGAGATTGCCTTCCCTGACTGGCTTCCCTCCCACCAAAATACACCAAATTGTGCTCGTTGGCGCCGTGGACTGGAGGATTCGAACCCCAAGTCTCTACAGTGGTGGTGGGCAGGAACGTTTCCCCCTGTGCCATCCGAATGCCCGGAAATTGACATCTGACATGGTTACGGTGCTACGGTGCCATGCTTCCTGAACAGATTGATTGATAACCAAATTGTCAGAGACAAGTCAACCTTCACAGCTTATCAGTCTCCCCACCCCCACATCCACCTCTCTCTCTGGACAGCCATGGTGACATCATGAGAAGATGTAGTGCAAGGGTGGACAACCTCTGAGGGTATGTGAACTACTTTTCCTTTTCTGAGGCTGGAGAGATCTAGCATTGCCAGCAAAGCTCACGGCAAACATATGTAACGCTTAGCTGATAATCAGAATGATTTAACCACTTAAGCCCCATTTCATACTTTGTCATATGTCGAAAATAGAAGATCAACAAGTTCACCATGCATCATAGATTTGTTTTTTTTGATGGCCCAAAATAGGGAGGGCAGGTGGAAAGTGGTTAATTATAATGATATCTAACTATAAATGCACCTCCTATAAATGCAAGTCTCTGTGTGTATACGTCTGTACATCTGTAATCCACGTAACTCGAGAACCGTTCGCCCCACCTATACTTCAGCTGTCCAGAACCGCCACAAAAGGCCTCTGCCCAGGTCACAGCTGACATCACAAGGCCTCTGTCCACGCCAGACTCCATATTTGGGCATGCCTAAATACGGGTTTGTCCCACCGACTTCTGACATCATTCTGACATCTGCATATACTCCATATTTGGGCATGCCTGCGAAAGAACTCCATATATGGGCATAAAAGGGGATACCGCTGACATCACAATATATGTGCAGTGCCCGGTGACGCGCCGGTCAGACCCACGGTTGTCCAGAACCGCCACAAACGTCCTCTGCCCGGGCTCTGGGCAGGGACCCTGCCCAGGCTCTCACGGGCACTGGCTCCCCGGGCACCGCTCTAGTACATTATAATGACAAAATAGCGAAGAAAGATTTTCTGCACAACAAGAAATGAGTGGAAGTCTAGCAGCCATTCCCAACAAAACACAAAGATTGTACAGCTAATATAACATTAATATTAGGTCATGGTATTTTCTTTTTTAAATCCTTGAATAATGAGGTTTGATAGTGATGATACCGAAAATAACGAATGGGAAACTAATGGGACTAATAAATGGGACTAACTACGTAAATGGGACTAACTACGTTAGTCACATTTATCCAAGACGAAAAGAGACATTCTTCTTGGCCACCTCTGGTGTGTAGAGTGGGGACAGAGTGGCATTCCGGAACACCGCCAGTGAGCATACGGCAGGTTAAGGTTCTGAGGATACTCCACCTGTGTGGGTTACATTGTATGCATCTTTATCAGCCACAAACACAGTTCTACATCTGAGACAGAGATGGCAAATGGCAAAGACAGGGACTTTATAGCCGTGATTCCTTCATCTCACTCTGGGCAATGCCACATTAAGTGGTGTAACATGAATTATGAAGGGGAGGGCGTAATACTGAAGATAGAAGGAATAAGTTTATATATTCCAGTGGAATTTAGAGTGATGGATCCATGCACCCTGAAGAGGTGGGTATACACGGAATGTAAACCTTTATCTTTGTTAACTTTACTTACTGCACTTACAGAAGGACGTGCTGTATACATACACTTTTCCCTATATGCTAGGGTGCAATCAGAGTAAATGTAATTTCATCACATACCCCAGGCTTTATTTGCCCTATGGGTGATGGGAATGATAGGTGGGAGGGAGGGGTGATAAGGCTAGCTGACCAATCAGCGCAAAGATGAAGTGCTACAGCATGCTGAATGGTCAGCTGGCGGCAGAAGGAACTTGGCTTGTCAACTTGACTATAATGGGCCACTAAACGCGGTTACTGCGGACGGTGTGGTCAAATGCACGGCTGTGGAGACATTAGAGTTTATCTGACCAAAGGAACAGCAACAACAAAAAAATAAAAATATAGAAAAAATAAAATGGCTGCGTACCAACAAGGGCGAGGCCATTATCTCCGCCAATCCCCCCCAAACACACACACACACTGTGGGGAAATCCCAGTGGGACGACCATTTCCTTTGCAGAGTCAGTCCCTTGAATGTTGATCAAATTATCTACGTTTGTTGTGGTGTTTGCTAACCTGGCATACTTTTGGGCATGTAAAGCAAAGTTCTTTGTTTACCCAGGGAAGTGGACTAAGCTCGAGATGCTTGTTTACAGCCACACCCTGCTCATAGAACATTTCATGGTAGGGGTTCAATGCCTTGCTCAAGGGCACTTCAGCGGTGGTAATTTTAACGTGCCGGTCCGGGGATTCGAACTGGCGACCTTCCGGTATCAAGACCGCTCCGCAAACCGTTCGGCCACCGCTGCCCGACGACATAGACGAACATGTTACTGTAAGTGATGTTAATTTCTTTTCTCACAAAATATAAAAAATAGCAGCTCTACAATTTCACAATGCATCGCTTTGGCTACTTTCCCTATTCATCATTCATCGTACAACAAAGTATTTAGGGCTCAAGTGTTTAATAAATAAGGTCATGGTTATGTGATGACGAATGATCGCTCAACATTCTTCAGTGCCCTATTGCACATTAACCCTCTTATTGCTATACCTAATTAACAGTGGATTGATTCTTCAGCCAGCATTTTTCAAAAGTATTTCACAAGAATAGTTATTTTTCTGGTAGACATTAATTGTAACTAAACTTACGTCATTTGGAAGGCATCCTGCTGTTTTTACAATTTTGCTCTCCTGTGTTTAGAATTTGGCTTTCATGTGGACATCACAAAAGCAGTCGTTCCAGTCCAATGATTTGCAATGTCTACAAAGCTGTGTATATTTGTATAACACAAATATACAGCTAAGATACTGAAGAGATGCCTACAGAAGAATTTCTACCAAGAGACTATTTTCTATCGTCATACTGCACAATTCTAACCTTGAATATATTAAGCATGGTATAGACTCGAGCAATGGTTCTGAAAGTGGGGCGTGGGGACCCCCAGGAGTCCTTACAGGCAGCGGTGGCCGAACGGTTTGCGGAGCGGTCTTGATACCGGAAGGTCGCCAGTTCGAATCCCCGGACCGACACGTTAAAAATTACCACAGCTGAAGTGCCCTTGAGCAAGGCATTGAACCCCAACCATGAAATGTTCTATGAGCAGGGCGTGGCTGTAAACAAGCATCTCGAGCTTAGTCCACTTACCCTGGGTAAACAAAGAACTTTGCTTTGCTTTGCTTCCTTGAAGCTGTTATTGATAATAAGGAAGTTATAGGAACCAAACAGACCCGTACAGGTCTCCAGTTTTATGAATAATTCAGCAAAAGAGCTGCTTTGCATTGCCATCTTACGTTTATACACATGAGGTCTTAATATTGGAGAAATTCTCTCAGATAATTCACTCCGTTATCGGCCCTATCCAATACTGTATTAGTATGAATAATTGCTGGTTTCATAACGCATGTTTATTCAATTGTTTAGCTAATGAGACAGTTGTTTTGATTTCCCTTCATAAATCAAACCACATAGAGTGGTGACAACCTTTATTCCAAATGGAAAATACAGCATACAACATTTGTTATTTGAAATTACTCCAATATGTTTTTCTCAGTGAAACAAAGAATAATCAGTGACTGTCCAGTAGTTATTGGCAGACCACATGGCATGGGAGGCAAGACAAACCACGTATTCGATCAAAAAGCAATTGACATACAAATATCCCTGCAAATGTTAGGCTCCCTGTTCTTTGCCTTTTTGCCATGTACCGCATGTTGTGATTGCCTTCAGCCAGTAATGGAAAGTAACATGTACTCAATTTTGAGGTATTTGAGATGTGAAAAGTAAGGTACAGAGGCAAATACTGTACTTTTTACTCGACTACAATCATTTGACAGCTTTCTTCAGTAGTTATTTACTTACAAAGATTTTGATTTGAACACAAAATATACATTAACCTGAAGTAGCCCTATACTTCAGTCATATTAATGGGACGTTTTGCATAAGTACATTTTGATGCCAATACTCAAGTACATTTTGAATTAACTTGTAAACAGAGTATTTTTACACTGTAGTATTGATACCTTTACTTAAGTAAAAAATATACGAATACTTCTTCCACCTCTGCTGTCGGCACTGCGTCTGCTGCGAACCAGAGGGGGGGGGGGGGGGGGGGGGGTACTTGCTAACCATTGGCTGACACGATTCCGATAAAGATTTGGGGCGAGAGTAGAGACTCACATTTTACTCTCTCTGACCTTGTTATCTTTATTCACCCGTATCAGATTACAAGCGGCGGCCTCCCCCGCAGCAGCACATGGCCAGGGAGCAGAACTACTCTTCACACACTGGAGGAGAAATATGGGCCGCTATCACGCACAGCAGCAGCTATTTGGAAGGAACCCAGAGACCCTCTCTCTCTCTCTCTCTCTCTCTCTCTCCCGCTCATGTCTTTTTCTGTCTCACTCACTGCTGAACCTCCACCCCCACCTCCCACATCTCTCTCTCTCTCTGTCTCTTTCCTTCTCTTGCTCTCAGGGGCACCAGACATTTATGCTTGAGAGAATTATTATTTTTCCATCTCTAGGTATGGAAAAAAAAAAGAGAGATGACATTATTAACTCCCCGGCTGCCCTCCGTCTCCCTGGCCTCTCCTCTCATCCATTGTCAGGTCTTGTTTCCATTCGTTGCTCTCCCGTTTCCCTCGGTTCGCCTGCTCTTTCTGCAGGTTCTATGAACTGTCCTACACGGGCCCTAGCTTCCTCTCACTTTGTCATTCTCGTCAACATGTTGGTTTGCCGAGCTTCCTTTTATTGTTTAGATTGTGGGAAAAGCAGATTTCTTTCTCAAATCCGATCTTCAGTCATTTGCCAGTGATCAGATCATATTTGTGTTTTCAGCTGGTAGATCGACTATTTTCTGTGAGCGACACTGATGTACGACAAAGTATAAATCACAGTTCAGTGTCTGGGCCACAGACACTTTAGACATCGGATTTTAATCACATGTAAAAACCAACTAGGAATGTGTTTCAATGTGTGAATGTGTTTGAATGTCTGATGTCGTTTTGTGCAGTTCAGACTTGATAGAAATCAATATGAGGCCAATCCGGAATGGATCGGACAAAAATGGGATTTGGGCCGCCAGTCTGAACATCACGTAAAAAGGGTGTGCGCAGAAGGGCACTGGTGGCTGTGAAAGGGAATTGTGGAGCAATAACTTAGGCACATGCACTAATGGGGCTCCCTGTCTCGTCTGACCATAAACATGAGGCCAATTATCTGGAGGGTTCACATCTAGTCTGGCCTGCCTTGGCTTGACCTGCCAGGGCCAAAATGTCTGATGCCTCCCCAGACATAAGAGAAAGCAGGATAGCTGGGTTTCATTGAATCCAGCACCATATCAGTTGTTTTAATTTTAGTGCATATGTTATATTGAAGATTAGTTGTTTTAGCTTGGACTAATGGCTGCCTGTGGGACTATAAATTCTTTTTCAGCCCCCTTATATAAAGGTGGGAGAGAGATGAACCAAGGACGCCCACTACATTTTGGATTCGTGCTAAATGTGTTTTCAGATATTTAACCCTCAATACTTTGTAAACTTGACATTTTGTCTCTGTCTGCTCTATTTTCTCTACAGTACACCAGTAAACCAAAGCTTACAACTTGTGAGCTTGTAGATCTGCTATTTTTGGAAAATGTTTAGGGTTGTGTAATGCAAAAACAAAAACAAAAAAGTTCCTATCGCACAAAGATTTGGCGCTCCCCCCACCTTCCTGCAGTATCTCTGAGGACCCCCTAGGGGTCCCGGACTCCCTGTTGAAGACCTCTGCCTTATATCATTCCTAAGAAAATCCACCAACAAACTGGCGAGTCCAATCAATTATTGTAAAATGGAGATGTCAATTACTTATTCATGAAGCTGGATCCAGTCTGTCAACCCCATAGCAATAGCCATTCAAGGATGCACAACACTCAATATGATATGATTATAGGAATGAATCTTATCCATAGCAGTAAGGGTCACCAGGTCTCCCAGCAAAGTAGGTGACTGTGAACTCTTCAGTAAACAGAAAATACATTCTCAGGTCAGAATACCAATCTGGACAGAGAATCCAGATACATTTTACGATGTTCCATTTCCAAAACCAGCTCAGTGGCCTTGTGGCCTGCCTGAGATTGGGAGGTCAGGGTTCAATTCCCCAGCCGGGTGATACCAGAGACAATAAAAATGGTGAAGAATGCCTCCCTGCTTGGCACGATGCTAATATGTTTAGCATCAAGGGTTGGATCCGAGCTAGGTTCCTGCGACATACTAGCGTCATGTCCAGCTGTTGATGTACTTGTACACCAAGCCGCCTCACACTACATCAACAGGAGATAGACTCCTGCCCTATATGGGCCACATGGCCCGGGAACCGTTGTTTCCCATGGTTACTTATGTATCCTGTAATTCTCTCTCCTTATTGGAAAAAAATTACAATATCACAGCCTTAAAAAAAAAGGTTTTCTAAAGAGCTGGACAGATGGGGAGACCCCTGTTACTGAACAAACACCCAATAGCAATGATTGCTATTTAGCACTTAAAATGAAGGCAACAGTAGGAAAGATATTTCTTAGATAGATTTGGGATTATAAGCATTTCTAAAAACAGCCACATGCAACTCAGACACATATTTAGTGTACAGTCATAGCTACAAAACAAAAGGTGACCTAAATGGATCTCTCTAATGACCATGTGATGTTTGTGAACAGAACACACTGAAACATAACAAAAGGTGACCATCTCGAATGACCATGTGAACAAAACACACCTAAATGAATGGTGGTGAAAACGTGATTGCAGTCCTCTCTCTCCAGATTCTGCAGGTTAAGCTACAGATCTGTCAAGACAAGAAAAGACAGGACAGGACAAGGGAGAGGTCCTACACTCTACGTAGAGCCCACTGCACTAACAAACACCGAAATGGGGTTAGTCATGGTGAAACCAATTGCAATTTGTTTTAAAACACTGCAATCGCTTACATCAGTGAGCGAGTGTTGGCAATTCAACACTGTGGGCAATGCTTGTCAAGTATTCTTTCTGGAATGATCAAGGAACAGAACAAGGAAAATGTTTGTTTTAAACTACCTTTCTTCAGATGGCACTTGGGTGGCGCGGGGGTAAAGTTCCTTCCCACCTCGGAGACTAGGCGTTTGAATGGTGCATCTGACTTGGCTAAGCATTTAACAAACACAATTGGCCGGGCAGGGTGGGAAGCCGGGCAGAGAGGGCTATCTTTGTCGCTCCACTATAGCAACTACTACAAGCCAATCGTAGGCAATGAAGGTGGATTATGAGAAATCAAACAAACCCGTCTTGATCACATGACTATGGAGAGCATGTGTACCGATTTGCGTGAAATTTGGATAACATCTGAAGGAGTAATATTAGAAAATGTGTTTTACATATGTCGTAAAAACACTTTTCGGCCAGTTATAGCGCCACCATGAGGCTGAGTTGAAAATGTTCATGTGGCATTTCTTCCTCGGCCTAGTGGGAATGTGCGTGCGCAATTTCACGGAAATCACACGATGTGTTCATGATTTGCAGCATTTTGTTTGAAACGGAGCACTCCTGCGAACTTTGGAAGCCAATCTTAGCCAATCAGGATGGAGTCTGAGAAATCTGAAAGACCCGTTTTGTTGAATGGCTCTAGAGAGACTGTGTACCAATTTGCGTGATGTTTGGACAAAAGCTGTAGGTGTACTGTCCAAAAACTTGTTTTGCACAAAGCGGCCTCCTGGTGGCGCTATAACAGGCCGTTCTGGCAGAGGTTCATTGTTGGCATCCAGGGAGTGTGTGTGCAAAATTTGGCATCGACCGGGTTAACGGTGCCGGAGATTAGCTGTTCACAGACGGACACACGGACGGACACACGGACGGACACACGGACGGACACACGGACGGACGGACGGACGGACGGACACACGGACGGACGGACGGAGTGCAAAACATACTCTCTCCCCATGCCTTCGGCCTGGTGGAGACAATTAAAGGTATTTGAAATTACGTAAAAATGTTAATTTTCAGGATTCCAATTAAAAAATAGCAAAAACAAATTCAAGATTTCAATTAAAATATAGAAAAAGAAATATAATATATATATATTTTTGCTACGACAGTAATATATGGCCCTAGGGAGTGAGTGTGGAAATATAGCGGCCCTCTCCATCGTCAAAGTTGCCCACACCTGAACTAGACTATACAAGAGTGTGGGGGATTCTGAAATTGGTATAACTAAAATCGAATGAGTGAAAAGCGGGAACAATTGGCCCCAACAAGGTCAATTCTTTTTTTTCAAAAAGGGTGAATTGCCTACTACCTAGCCACTTTAAATTCTTAGTGTTTTTCCATACACACTTTCCATTCAACTTGAATGGCATGTGAAAGATGTTTGGAAATGTAGGCTGAGATCTAATAAAGTACTGTATATATTGCATACACTTAGCGTATGTACTATGTACACAAAACCTTTTGAAGACAGGGGCAACCTTTGAAGATGGATAGAAGTCAAAATTAGACCGGTATGGTCCTTTAAGTTCACAGTGTAAAGCCAAAACCACACCAAAGGGTCGGGTTGGGACAAAACAAACTTTAAAGTAAACCACACCATTGCAACTCATTGAGTTGCATTGGTGTGGTCTACCTTTAAAACCGTTTTGTCCCAACCCGACCCTTTGGTGTGGTCTGGGCTTTAGAGACACACGGGTAGAAAGCGAGATATGCACAGAGACAGGACAGACATGATCATTTGTCCCCGTAATACCAGTAGGACATGCATTGACTTGTATTATTCTTGACCTTGAGGTTGTCCATTTGAGAGAGGATGTGGAGATGGGGAACTTTTGATGTTGTATAATCTAACACAGAACAGATGTAATAACTGCCTGTTTTGGGTCATAACATGACTATATGGATGTATGAATCAGGGGTCAAGTACTCACAAATCATCCAAGTAATCTGATATGGATTTAACCATTTTAGGCCCTATACAAAGTACAGCATAATAGCAAAAACAGCCACATCTACAAGCTCACAACAAGCACGTAGATCTGCTATTTTCTCTATTTTTTGGAAGGGAGTAATATATAAATACATGGATTAATAACAATAAATAAATAAAAACTATTTATGTATTTCATTTTGTGACATTCTTTTAAAATTCCGATACAATTTGCATATTTCTCCTACATGCCAAGACAGGTACGTCAGGTTGAAAGTGGTTAACTTTGGTCTTTAGCTCATGTCAATAATATAGGCTTTGGGTTATTATAGCAGAATTCTGAGCCCAGGATAAGATCACAGTCCAGGTTCTACAGATCAGGTGCAAATCCAGCCGAGCATAAACACGTCCAAGATCTACGGTAGGTTTCATTGTTTCGAACGAAGAGACAGACAGAAGACCTGCTTGTCCTAACAAACACATCCTGTGCAAATAAACTGACAAAATGTCATGTCTCTCATCATGTCGAGAACATTTTGGAGTACAATTGTGGGATATTTTTGACAGGTTGACGCTGGTCTTGAAGAACACGGTTTTCATGCACGCTACATGTACATGAAGTGGCCGAACAATTTACATAATATATATTTTATTTTTAATATCAAAAGAAATGAGGGGGAATCAACTAATCAAGGTGCACCTGCATGAAATATTGTGCCATGGCAAACTGGACTGTCTAAGGCTAAGCTACCTGCAGTGGCGTGCACAGATAGACACTAGGGGGTGCTAGAGCACCCTCTGCCATTTTCCCTCTGGACAAATGTGCCCCTTTGAAAAAGATATATATATTATTTTACAGTGTACACTGTAAAATATCAATTCTTGATAAAAAGCTTCCAATATATTTTTTAGGCCCCAGAATCTATAAATCTCACACTATTAAGGAAACCGGTCGGTTCCACGCGCTGCACAAGGTGCCCTTTTTTTCACTTGAGCACCTGCCCCTCTAAATGTCGCCACTGGCTACCTGGTAAAGAAAACTTCATTCACGAAATAAGCTGGCATCGCTATTTTGGGCAAGTGATTATATGTGAACATTTACAAAAGTGGCAGATCCACAAGCTCACACTGCTCTGCAATGTAAATTATTCTGAAATGTACACTTTCAACAAGACAAATCAGTCCCACGCGGCATTCAAACTTGGCGCGTAAAATAATACTAAACGTGAGTGTGCAGTGCAGAGGTCAATTTCATCTGACAGTAGACAGTAGAACCGAAAAACCACAAATATCTGTGTGTGTCTGTTGCATAGGTCTGCGGAGGACGCATGCACCAAAACTCTGTGTGTTTGGGAGGGCTGTGGGGCTGTGGGCACCGGCTTCCCTGATTGATTGCTTTGCGTCACATTTGTACCGCGATGTGTGGTGGCGTGTGAGAAAATGTGAGATAAGTTTGAGACTCCAAGTTCCAACATATCAGATGTACAACGATTACATTAGGATGATGGATGATGGAACACATTGGAGTTTAGTTAAAATAGAGTTTAGCTAAAATGACACAGATGCTTTCCCGGTTTTAATAGGTTGAAGCATTTACTTTGCGGTTAGTGTGGTTCCTTAAATATCCTCTTAAATATGACCAAATTCTATTCATTTGTGTTAAATGAGTTTGAGGAAAGTATTCCCGATATGACTATATGGTGCGGCTGAGCTTTGCCATGTGATATGACTGAAAGCAAACCACATACGATAGAGATATCCTGTTTAGGTTATGTCACGTCACGTGGCCTCTACGTTACCAGGCAATGTTGCTAAACGGTTCTACAGTAGTACTGTCAGTGGGATTTTGGAGGAAAATTCTGACAAGATGACTTAGTTCCTTTCTGCTTTAGTTGGAATCAGTCAAGCGACGCTAGAATCTGTATTCTCTGTAAGTCAGCCAAGCTAGCGAACTAGCGGCTTCATGGGTAAATACAAGTTTAATGATGAATGGCTTGAGAATATCAATAGTCAACGTGGTTAAAACCTGTGCCTGGTAATGTCTCTGAAACCAGCAGTATGTTTATTTTTGGTAGGAGTTTAGTCTTAAATTTAATTCTAGGTGACACAAAAAAAAGCCTTAAACTTCCTGATACGTGCAGACATGGTACACAGGTTGTCAACATGCTAATGGTCACTAGTTACTGACTTGGTGTGTGACACTCAAGTAAAGCTCCATTTATGCTTAGTTCCGATCTTGTGCCAAAAATAGCAGATCTACAAGCTCAGACCGCATTGTGCTGCAACGCGTTGTGAGCTTGTACATCAGCTATTTTTGCTGTGCGACACCCAAACGCAACAGAGTATATCTCAGGCTTTACTCTTTGCTGATGCTCGCCCAATGGCTTCCCAGTCAGGAAATCACAGTAGTGCTATCTGGCTCAGGCTGCACTAGATCGTAAATCGAATAAATCCACTCCCTACTGTCTTTGACCCCTTCTACGTTTCGCTCACATTTCTTCAGTGCCAAAGGGAGGAGGACGGGGTCTGGCCAAAGTGAGGCGGACCGTTGTGTGTCTGTATCCTTGGCAGGCAGACACCAGGGAGTTCATAGTGGTGAACCATGAAACCATTAACGTCCATTCACTTCCAGTGTTAAAAAGCAATCATGGCTGAAAAGCAGAACACACAGCATTGAAATGGAATCTGCTGGATTCAAGTTAGGAATGGAATTCTAGGTCCAATGCATAGAGCACCCATTCGCTATGCAGTTCCAGTGATTCTGTATGATTCAAGAGTCAAGGACAGGCTAAAAAGCAACATGTATGCACTATTGATTTGCAGGTTTATTCTCAAAATGTAAAGCTTGTACAAAGTATGCTGAAAATAAAATATGCATACAGGCAGCAATACTTGTTTTCTTCATAAGAAACATAATAGGTCTACTGAAGGAATAGTACCAAAATACATTTGCTGACAAAGGTTGCATTTAGGAAAACTGGACAGCACTCGATGAGTAATAAATTGAGCAAGAAACGTTACATATTAATCACAATTTTGTCAATAAACTTGGCCATTTTAATGTCCCGTTTGGACAGGCCCCCACAGTCATGTGTAGTCAGCGTAACCTGGACCTGTGGACAATACGAGAAATCATGATTTGCTTGCAAACAATTATAAAGAAGCAAAACATAGACTTTTGTGTGTCAAGAAGATAGAACACAGCAAATAACACACTAGGGCAAAGTAGAATCTCAGAGAATAGAAAAGGGGGATGTGCTAGCTTTTGGGGATTTTTTTTTAATTCCCATTTTTTGTATGTAGCTGGATTTGGGTTTAGCACAAACCATTGCTGATGCACAACCTCTTTTTCTCATTTAATAGAAAAGAACAGTGTTCAAAACTGAGTAAACGTGAAGAATACGAGGGCGCAGAGGTAGCAACGGTAATTATTTTCCACGAACCTCAGTGTTTATGTTTAGTTTTTCTGCACGACTACAGCTCGAGCGCCGCAAAGGCCCGAGGCCTGCGCCGTGCGGCCGCTTTAAGAACGACTGGATTAGGACTGGAGTTCCTCTCATAGAGCCAGCGTTCCGCCACACGGTAACTCAGTGGCTAGAGCCTAAAGCCTGATTTATGCCGTTGTCGTACAGCGGCGTCACGTGCCAAACATAGCAGACCTACAAGATCACAACGCGTCGCATCCGCGTCACGCTGTGAGCTTGTGGGTTGGCTATTTTTGGCCAGCGAAACAGAGTCGTACGACACGGCATAAATTGGGTTTATAATGCAGAGAGATTTTCAGGGACTCTCTTTGTCATATCAGCCACTACTTTTCCCCCTCAACTGAGGAAGTGTGTGTGTGTGTGTGTGTGTGTGTGTGTGTGTGTGTGTGTGTGTGTGTGTGTGTGTGTGTGTGTGTGTGTGTATACACTTGGGGGATGGGGAAGGAGTGCAGTTATGTGCAGAGCTTTTCATAAGAAAAACGATGGGATTACGGTTCGAAGCTACTGCCCTTTTTTCCCCTCAACTCCCAGTGTAGCTCTGAGTCACTCGGCGTGTTTTGGGCTTTTGAGGCGCGCCGAGGAGAGAACTCCCCAACCTGCTAGCGTTGTTTGACACGAAAAATCTCACTTTATCCCAGGATGATTGATCTGTCTGTGTGTGTGTGTGTGTGTGTGTGTGTGTGTGTGAGAAAGAGAGGGAGAGAGAGAGCTCGGAAATCCTCAAATGAACCATAGAAGTGCAAATACGGCAGGAAATTTGTAAACTCTCGTTGACGTTACCGTTGTATGATCTTATAAACTGTGACGTCAAAGTTTACTCATGACAAAGAAAGAGAGAGCGCGTATGCTGGATGTACTGTAAAACCAGTCATAACACTGGAAACAAAACCAAAAAAATCTGATTATCTTTCTTCACCATTACAATCTTTTAGCTAATAGCTATAGCTTAGTGCTGGCTGATATCACTATACATTTTATGGACCCACCGATTATATTCAATATAATCACTTTTTCTTTCAACGTTTATCATTATACAACAACAGCACACTTCTTTATTATGCTTGTCAATAAAGCATGAGAGAGAGAGAGAGAGAGAGAGATCATCTGCCCCTCAATTGTACTCCGAGTTTAAATAAAGGTTATCTTGGTGAATCGTTTATCCTTTCATTGTTGAAAGACACAATGTATCTTTGACTGGAATTCATTGTGTTTCTCTTTAAAATACATCACATTAGAGGACTCAAATGATCACCTTATTATACACGTTGAACCATTCTGGATGATGGTCCATCTTCTCTGCTTGCAGCGCCACCCGAGACATGAAGCCAAACGCCTGGTTGAAACAAACAGACAGACAGACAGACAGACAGACAGACAGACAGACAGACAGACAGACAGACAATCAGAAACCGCAATTTAAGTCATTTCTGTCAAGTCAGGAAATTTTTTCAAAGTTTTTACCCCATTTACGGGCAATCTTAAAAAAAAAGAAGAAAAACAGGGAACATTAGCAATGACTGATGGCTGACATTTTGAAAGTAGTGGGGTCGAAAGCAAATGTATCCCAGCCCTCGATGGAGATACCCCCCTTGAATCACGAGAAGCAAAATTAATCACTTATGATGACAAACTGCGCTATGTGACAAGAAGCAAACATGGTGGGCTAACCAGTGCTAATAAAAGCAAAATGGAGACTAGAGAGGAGGGGATAAATGTATGATATACAATAAGCCTGATGTTTCAGACATTTAGTGGTCGAAGCCCACACCATAAACGGCATCGCTGCCATCTGAGAGACACGCACGCACACGCACGCACACACGCACGCACGCACACACAGTTGTCATTTGCGCTCGCACACACACACACACACACACACGCGCACGCACACGCACCCACGCACGCGCACACACACACACACACAATCATATTTTTGGTTGAAGGGACATGTGGTTTTCTCCAATCACTGGCCATCCAGGGAGTGATTATGGTTATTGTAATTATCTACAAAGAGGAGAGTGAAATCCCTCATCATGCTCACCGTGAACAAAAAGAGAGAGAGAGAGAGAGAGAGTGAGTGTGGGGGGGGGGGGGGGGGGGGGAAATCAGGTAGAGCTATTTGAGAGCAATTTCCCACTGCAATCTCAATTAAAGCCCTAAACACTTCCTCCCTGGCTAATTAAATCAACTGAAAGTCCATTGTTTACAAGGGAGCAGCGCTGAGGCCAAACCTGCTGCCCCGTCCAGCCTCAGTCTGACATGACGAAACACAATTACTCCAGGAGGAGGAAATTGAGTTTAGTCGCTTTTTCTTTCTGGTGGAGGAGGTGGGGGGAGATGTGCATGGGGGAGGGGGAGACGACGACCTCCTGTGCCCAGCGCGGCGTGGCGCGTGTAACACGATCGGCCGCTTGATCAAATTGGTTATCAAGGAAGCCCATCTCTCCCGATCAATTTAAGTAATTGGCATATTCCTGCAACTTGACCCCAGCGGCACCAATTTGAGGAACGAGGCGGTCTGCTTTTTCTCAGCCCTCATTGGCTCTAATGGAGACGGTTAGGAACGGCCGTCATGTCAGGTGTTGTCCAAACACGTCCCCTCTCTCGGGGGGCCGGCTCAGGGCTAATCTGTTGCCGGGTAGAAACAGACTGACAGGTAGATGGATCCTCTGTGAACAACAGGCAAGACAGGCTTCCTACACGTTTCCTTTTCATAATTCTAGGTTTTTGAGGGGCGCTATAGGCCCTCCTATGCACAGCTTTGTGTGTAGGTGTGTTTGAGCACGGAATGTGATGATTTGATGATGTATGATGATAAGAGCGCTCCTCACTTCACACGATTACAACACCGTTGTACAACAAAGTATGAGATAGGGCTTAAGTGATTATCAGAGTAATTGATTTAGTCGATTATTAAAAAAAGAAATAAAAAAAAATCATCTTGATTCTTTGATATATAAAATATATTTTGCGATTATTCGAAAAAGTTATCCATGGATTAATTGCTAATGAAATAATTGATAGTTGCAGCTCGAGACAAATGCGTAATGAACCGCTGTAGTTATCCAACATTTTTTGAGTGTGTTACCAAACTTCTCAAAATCTGGGGATTATCGAATTCATTTTCCATACTTTCCAGACCTCCATTTGAGCTCCGTAAAGAAGCGGTTACTTGCAGCCTATATATGATCCAACTCGCTGTCAATTCAATCAATTCAACAAGTGGATTTTCTTCCAAAATACAAACACAGAAAACCCTTTTTGGCATGAGGGTTGTGTCATTTCCAATCCATTAACAAATAATTGAGAATGAATGCTCTATCATTAGCAGATGAATTGCCCATTTCACATTTTGAAGTTTGTTTTGAGTGAATTGATTCAAGCCGTGGCTTACGATTCTTTTCCCCCCCAGCCAGACCGATGAAATGGCACAACATAGAAACTGCTGGTATTTTTTTTTTTCTTTAAGCACAGTTTAACATACACCATCTCATATATAAAACCTCCTAATTTCATGACACCGTTTAGGACCCAGCAGATGTGTACATCAACTGCAGAATGTAAATTGGAAGCGAGTGGAATGTGAAACATAAAACTGGTGTTCGACATATAGAATCGAGCCTGAAAAACACATCCTACACGTTCCTCCTCTTGGTAAGAGCCAACCCCTCGGGGGCCGTGCAGGGTGAGGAGTAGGGAGACACAATACTCAAACAGTGGGTGGGTGGGGTGAAGCGCTGTCTGTCACCGCGCAGGTCATCACAACACAATCCACTTGGGTCAGACAAGAAAACAACAGCCCACTCTCAAACTCCTGGCTGAGGCCCTGATGTCAACAGAGGTCAAGGGCTTTCGCTCTCGGGCCCTCTTTGTTTAGCTTGTTCTATTGTCCGGGGCCACACTTCTGGAGCCAACAGGTCAGCCATCCAGCCTGCCGTCCGTCCGTCCGTCCATCCAGCCGTCAGACCGGCCCACTCTGCTCCACCGGCCCAACAAGCTGTAGCTGTCACAGCGGGCTAATTTGACATGACGCTTCGCAGACCCCCGTCTCAAATAATCAGAAACACCCGATGGTGGGGGCACCCCCCCCCCCCCCACACACACACACACACACACCACCGATACGCCGTTCCTCCGGCTGCCTTTTTGAGGGGCCATTTTCGGCGCTATTACTGCGTGATTGTCATAAAACACTGGATGAGACAATTTGACGTCGGAGCGGAGTGGTGGTTCTCTCCGGTTGCGGCCGCGGGGCTGCTGGAGCGCAGGCCTCAGTTTCAAACACATGTGTGTTATTTACAGATCGGTTTTCCACCGCCGCGCAGTCCAGGGGCTTAGGGACGCCTGCTCTGCCTGCCAGGAGTAAGTGCATGCAGATTGTGCCTACTCTTAGTAGCCTCTCGCGCATGCACATACACACACAGACACAGACACACACACAGATACATACAGTATGCACACGAGCACAGCACATGAGCAAATGTACTGTATGTGTGCACACCCGTCTCAACAACTAAGAATGCATATTTTTCTCTCCCTCTCTCTCTCTCTCTCGCTCTACCTCAACAACCCAGTGATTATCATGCGAGGCCCATCATCACTAGCACCAGCGTCAGCCCCCTGGAAAACATCTATACTCTTCCACAGTGAAAGACAAGAAGGCTGTGAATTGCACGCCGTCGGTGGTGATGATGATGACGACCACACCTCTTACACTTCACATCCCCCCCCCCCCCTCCTCCCCTCTCCATACGGACAATTCAGCTGATTTTCAAATTGGCCCTGCGAAAGCAGTCAGCCCCTCAAGACAACGGGTAGCTTAAAGCAAACACTGAAAAGAATTCTCGCGTGAAGCTGCCAAGTACCGCGGTTCCTTCATGTAGCAAGGGGGGAGCTTTAGCACGTGGGAATGTGTCATGTCATCGGCATTAATCTCCTCAAATCATAACGCCACTCGCAATGCTGAAAAGTGCAACGAGGGGTGGGGGGGTTAGGGGGTGCGTCGATTTGATACGCCTCATCAGAGGTGACACACACTCCACTGTGGCTATGAGGTGGCGTGTCAGTTAACTTGGTATCGCTGTGTGACAAATCCTTATCAACGTCAGCTCCTATTTATGTGCAGAGTGTCATGTAATTCTCTGGCATGGCGTTAAGGCCCTCTTATGCAAACTCCTGTTTAACTACGGGGTTACTACACAGGGGGGCTTTAGAGAGACACTGGGCTCGTCAAAAGGCAGCGGACGTCACAGCCATCTTGGTTTACCACAAGGACTGGGAGCCAGATTATTTCACCTCCACAGTTTGGGCGCCACACCTCGCGGCTCCCCTCCGGCCGTCGTCGCGAGGTGAGATCAATGCAGCGCCTCCGGTTCCCATGCAGGGAAAGTGCCATTTTGGAGGCAGAGGTGGGAACTGAACACCGCTGAGCCGATTACCCCCCCACTCACTCACTCACTCACTCTCTCTGTCTTTCTGTGTAGAAGTTGGTGTGTGTGTGCGTGTGTGTGTGTGTAGGCCATGTGTGTGCTTGCATGGGCGCATGTGTAATCGTGTGCAGAATACCGCGCACACATGTGACAAGTGTGTGCGCGTGAGCGCAGGCGTGCACAGCTGCACACGCACATGTGGTGTGTAGTATGCATATATGCATGTGTGGCGTGTACGCAAGTGCCTATCCCCTTGCGTATATATAGGGTGGAGAGTGGAGATGGCCTTGAGAGTTGAGGTTTATCCAGGGGGCTCAGTTTTAGTTGTAGGACAACCTATTCAACACAAGCAGAGCAAGGCCCATAACGAGACGGAGAGGCTTGAGAGGAGATTTGGCGGAGAGGGGAGCCCCCCTGACACACAGTATAAAAAGGAGGGATCAGCTTTGGAGAATGGACCTGAGGGACCAGAGGCAACTTGTCTGTGAGCAGAGCGGTTACGTAGTAGCCTGTTTGTTCCCTGGCGTTTGAGAATTTCAAGGATCCCCAGTTTTCGAATGCCTTTATATTAGAGCCAGTGGTTCCCAAACGTTTTAGCTCGAGACCCAAAAGAGAAATTAGAATGCGCGGCTTCACGTCACCTGGCGAGCTGATAGATCTTCTATTTTCACTATTTTCTTTTTTATGTTTTTTTTTATATACACCGTATATTTTTTTATGCAAAAAACAAAAAAAGGCTAATTTGCTCGCAACCCATTAAAAATGGGTCTGCCAAGCATGGATTCCTACCCAGTGTTTGAGTGCATCAGGCCATCCGATGGCGTCCTATAACTCTGATTTACAGACCTGTAGAGTCCATAATGGTTCCTCCCAGTCCTAACTATCAATAATTTGGTTTGGAACCCCCTGTAACAGTGTAACCCCATCAAGGACCAAATGGGGGTCCAGGACGTCACTGCTCAGAAGCAATGGAAATAAAGCCTCAGTCAAGACCGACCCTACGCGATGCATTTTGCCATCTTTGTGATGTGGCTCTGCGGTGAAGCCATGCATCTTTGGTGTTGTACATGTCACGTTAGATTTTCTTGACAGTTTTATCATATCAAGTTGTGAATGTTGTAAACGGCTCGCTGTTTACGTATGTATGCATGGTTGGTACTGGTTTCCAAAAGTCAAATTCATGCGCTCTTCAAAACACTTCCGAGGGGGCAGAGTCAAATGTTGCGCCAGTATTACGCAGTCTCAGTAATTCCAAAGCCACACCTCTCTAATGACTCCTCAGCTGTATATGTTCTGTGAGAGCATGTCACAGTGATTAGAATCATTATCCAGACCAATTAAGTAATTTAGAGAATTTTCCAGGTTTTTTTGGCATTCAAAATAACACTGGAGTAATTTGGCATTTTAGATGATTGGCACAAAACAATAATATGATGGAAATTATCACTGGTTTGGCCAATTCAACTAAGAAATATGATACTCTATCGTTGCTGTCGGGCAGAAAACAGCTATATCAAATGTTCAAGTTTTTAATATATATTGATATTCTTTTAAATATATTTTCATATTTTTTCTTTTATTATAAATCAGTGATACTGAACACCCTGTGTGTGGGTTTTTACAAATATTGAACCATAGTTCTAAATAGTATTAAATAGTGCTTCTGACCAAACGAACTGCAGTGCATAGATCCTCAAACTGTCAGTCAAACCACCTACAGTAACTCCAACCTGTGGAGATAGTGGTTTTGTCCATCATTGATTAGAATGATGAAGTCAGGCAGAAAAACTAACTCCTAACTCCACTTGAGCTGTATTTGGGTAAAGTGGTGATACATTGAAGTATCTGACACTGTCAAGTCACCATACTAGGGATGTTAATAGTTTATCGATTAATAGCCGTTAAGAAATTAGTCGGTTAAACTTAACAGTTAATAACTAATACAAAATTATGCGGTTATATCATTGGGTGGTTTTCTGTGAATGTAATGCTGTCTGCGCGCGTGTGTGGCCGAGGAACACACATTCAAAGATGCCATTGCCTGGCCCTGTCAGGGGAGGTCATTGTCAACTCCAGCTAATTCTAACAGCCCTATTTGAAAAAGAAAGGCAGATCTACAACCTCCGACGAGTTGTGATTGTGATGCGCTGTGAGCTTGCAGATCAGCATTTCTTCCGGCTGCACACACAGCTGACCTCCTGTGTAGTAGCCTATAGGCCGTGCTGTTGAGCTGTGTCGCTGCATGGACATTTACAATTCCCTTCTACCAGAAATGCAAAGCAGATGAAATGCAAAGCAGATGGCCATCTCTAAACATGCACAACATAAAGCTATGTATATAAACAACATCAGTTGCTTTTGGAATCCGGAATAATCAATGACTGCAACTTCAAATGTGTGCGAATCAAACCCCAAAGTTACCCTGTGAGAAGCAGCATTGGGGCCTGCAAACGAAAGCACGGGATGTTTCCGCACACGTTGATTGCTCAGGATTCTCATCGGGTCCAGAGAAAGGATTTCACCACTCAAACCCAATTAAATACTCCTAGACTTGACGAGGAAAATAATTCCGCCTTTACTCCTCAGGCCGCTGCCAGCGAGGAGGACCCACCGTCCAACCCGCACGGCAGAGGATAAATGACCGAGTTGGGTTGTAACAACATTGCACAGCCTTCCACTTGCTGTAATCAAAGAAAAATAAATGCACAAAGCCAGTCCAACTGTCATGTTCCCTTTGACTTAATTGGCAGCTGTGAGTGGCGTCAGCTTCCACTCCAGATTTGCACTGTGGTTTTGCGGACAGCCATGAGCATGACTCTAGCACCCTCTAGAGGACGAGGAGGGGAAAGACCCACAAGTCCTCTGCAGATAGGGGGATTTGTGCCTCTCATTATAAACTGGAGGAGGATCTGATTACTCCAGAGCACATCACTGCATGGGAGATAAAGTGGTGAATGGAAATCAGACAGCGTGTCGTGCCTCATCTCCGTTCCCCTCCGGTAAAAGTGCCATGAAACTCCAGCTTTTGAGATTTGCGAAGATGCATATAGGATAGGAGGATGGGGGAGGGGTGGGGGGCAGAGAGAGAGAGAGAGAAAGAGAGAGATGGAGAAAGAAATTGAGAAAGAGACAGACAGTTAAAATTGGAACAACCGACGTGAACTCATCATCCTCACCACTTGGTATCAGGAGGGACTAGAGAGAGGGAAGGGGGCAAGCGAGATAGACAGATAGAGGAAAAAAGAAGACAACAAGAGAGACAGAGGCATTGGACGGTGGATAGAAAAAAGGAGGGGGAAAAAAAGGAAAGAAAAGGAAAAGCACATGTAACCAGGAGGAATGATGGGATTGTTAGCGGTTTCTGTACCAGATGAAACATTTTAACCAATTTGATTGTTTGTGAAAGAAATCATTCTGATCAAGACCCCAATTGCTGCCAACTGGGGAGCCTGCTGTGCTTCAGGGTAATGCGGCCTGACGTGCCGGGGTAAGAGGAGAGGCTTTAGAGCCAAGCGGAGGAGATGGGGGGAGGTCAGAGCGCGCCTTGCGACTTCAAACGCGGGGAAGTGTAAAAACAGAGTATGTTAGGGGCTAAAACAACTAACTACGGGATTAGAGGAAGTCCGCTAAGTGGCCTTGAGATGCTGCAGTTTACCTTCAGCAAACACAAGGCAGAGGGAATATGGCCCAGTAGGCTGGCTACCAGACCTGGGTCCAACAGCACTCCTTTTTAGCGTCAATGTTGACATGATTCCTGATTAATTGAGACTTTAATTGTGTATTCATACAAATGCATTGTGTAATCAAATGAATAATATTCTACTAGCCCTCTATATGTAGACTTTCTACATGAATAATCAATGTGTATTAATATCTCCCTATAAACTGCCCTATTAGCCTCTACAACCTATTCTAGCGCATTACAATTTATATTGCTATAGTCATTGAAAATTTAATATTTTACATCGTTTTTTTGCTATTTCAGTTTATATCTTTTCTTCAGTGAAACACAACGTCACTGAGACAAATTCTTCAAATGTGCGAACACCTGGCAATAAAAATCATATCTAATTGTAGTTCTGATTTAATGCCTGTACAAAGCACTACACAGGTGGAGTTTTCCCACATAAGACAATATAAAAGACAAGCATAAGAAAGCACTTGAGAATAAATGACCTCTACATTTTCTTAACCGACAAGGCATTTCATGCTAATAGCAGTATGAAGGTTTTGACGTGAACCCACCCCCCCACCATTCAATTTAAACTCACTGAATTATTGGCAATTTCTTTTTGACCTATACATCTGTCAGGTACCTGGCTGGTAGACACTGTGGAGCAATACAGCCCAGTCAGAACTGGACTCTCCCAAGGGAGGCACTCCCAAAGTGTAATGGAACTTACAATGTCAACCATATAACTGCATAGTCTCCAGGTCCATTCTTCTGGGTCAGGGACCTGCACTGCAGGTCATCTGTCCTTCTTATACTACCCTAGGCTATTCATAGTCAAATCTGAAATGCTTTACCATTTCCATGAGAGATGCGTAAATCAGTGGTTCTCCAATGTTTTTCATGTCAAGGACCCCCAAATGTATATATATTTGGCCACAGACCTCCATACAAGATGAAGAAAATCTCCCTGGAATCGCCTCAAGGACCCCCTTATACCCCACTTTGAGAACCACTGGCTAAAACCATACTAATAACATAACTAATAACCACGATGCCCTGTCCTGTTATGTTGAAGGTCTATAGGCATGCAGAGCAGTGTATGATATATGCAGTGGCGGATACAGAACAGGACTGGGACGATGTCATTATGACAATTTCTGTGCGTAATTTGTCTGCTTTCCGCGAGTGGTACACTCAAACAAGAGACCAGGCGCGTGTTTTTTAGCGGAACATGTCCACTTGCTACTAATGTGATATGCCTGAAATGGGTCTGGTGGAATCACAAGTGCAATCTAGACCCTAGTATAGAGTGACTGTGATCAGCTGTAGCTGCCACATGTCTAGCATTTTGCCCTGTCCCATAGTACTCTGGGACAGGGCATTGGGCGATCCCATTTTTCTTTATTGATATTTTGCCATCCTTATTTTATATATTTATAATACAATAATTTCACTGTCTACAATGTTGCTATGAGCTGTATACTAACTGCATAATAACAAACACTGTTGAACTAATGTCTTCAAGACTAAAGGGATACTAATATGACATAATACAAAACGTGAGCATTGTCGTGTCGATGATAAAATGGTAAACAAATGTTCCTTAATGCGTAAGCTAATCAGACTACACCTGACAACCTTCAACACGAAATAGGCCTACCCCCAGGGAGATGGGAACCAAAATATAAAAGAAACAAGAGGGACCTGTCCCTTACTACACCTGCAATCAATCAGCCTATAAACACACGTGAATTTGTGCGCTTCCGCTCAAATTCATGAGCAGAGCCAGCTGTGCGTCTGGTGGTCTGTCCGTCATGATTCCCATGTAAACTCTACACGCCATATACTGTGTAGCCTCTGAGAGATTCGAGAAGCTCACCGATGTGAAGACACTGATACCTCAACTCCATTTATAAGACAGACATCCCACATGCTGGTATGTGAACTCTCACATCGCCGTAGGGCTGGGCATATATTAAATCAAATCAATGTCACGATTATTTAAAACTTTTGCCTCAACTACGATTAATGAACAATTTAAAAGAAAAGTGAAAATAGCAGATCTACGAGCTCACAATATGTCCTCATTGAGAATCGTGAGGTGTTGTGAGCTTGTTGTTTTTGCATGCCACCATTGTACCACAAAGTATACTGCAAGACAGGGGTTAATCAGACATGTGGTTAGACTAAAGACCAATCAATTTTGTCAATTATAAAAAATAAAAAAATCTGTTCGAATTTTCTTGTGTCCATTTGCTTCTTTAGGTCTATAAAAATGTATCTTTTAAAAAACTGCCTCTCAATTATTTGATTAACCTACATGAGCAAGATAAAGACGTTTATTGCTTCTAAATATATTTCCCTGTTAATTGCCTATTCTCTACACACCACCGTAATTCATAACTGGTACTGTTATGCTTCTGCCTGTCTTCCTTTTTTATTTATTCATGTTTAACTGGGAGGACGGGGAGCACTTGAATTACACACAGCTCAACAAAAGAACATTCCTTCTGGCGTGATTACCGTCTTTGTTGGCAATAACTGCAATAACTGTAGAAAGGTTAAGACAAATGTCTTTCTTTATGTGGTGCATGGTGCCAGTTTAGATCAAATGTGTGTAATCCATCTTAGCAGGTACAAGCAGACCTATGAAGAAAGACACACACGCACGCACGCACGCACGCACGCACGCACGCTTTTGTATTACCAGTACTATACTTGTGAGGACAACCTTTTAGGCCACCAAGTTTATGAATGCCATTTTTGCTATATTAACCGTAGCCCTAAATCCGAAAATAGACAATTTGTGCTTGTAGATCTGCCTTTTCTGTGCATGAGAACTGCATTCAAACTAAGTCAATCATAACTCCAACCCTAACCTCTAAATCAGTGGTAATCAACCTTTTTCATATCAAGGTCCATTATTTATTCGGCATTTGAGCCACAGACCACCATTTTATGAGATTTATGACTCTCAGACACAACATTTAGAATATTTTGTTATCGCTGGATAGGATTTTGTCCACCATTCCATGCTGCAAAACAGGCAAATGTTGATCAAAATAACAATTCTTCTACATTCTCTAATTGTGTAGACTTCTTGTAAATGAATGCAGATGAGAGTGTAAAATGAAACCAAATTGACCTGTAAGGGTCCATTTGGTTTCATTTTATGCTCACAAGAGTTAAAGATCTATAAGGGTCCATTTGGTTTCATTTTACACTCTCAAGAGTTAAAGATCTATAAGGGTCCATTTGGTTACCAACTCTCCATCATTCAGCTGGGGACCACCTGGAACCCTCTCAAGGACCACTGGTTGAAAATTGTAATAAATTGTAATATAAGCCTGAAGGCCTGCACACACCGGGAGTGTAGCAGGCCTTACACAGGTCTCCTCCAGGTCTGCTCAAGAGGGGCGCAACAACGCAAGCGTAAAAAAAAGCTAAACAGAATCCAGGTCTGGTGAGTCGCGGGCGTGTGCACGTAACGAGCACGGGCGCAACAAATTCACGGGACCGCGCTCACATAAATACGCTTGCGTTGTCGCACCACGCAAAAACGCAGGTCTCATTGAAAATGAACTATATAAATAGGCGCGTTATATTTGTATTTGTATTTATTTATTCAGCACAATATAAAAAACAACACAGTGAACAGTGTTGAAGAGGGGTAAAGTGCTAGGCTGAGGCAAAAAAGCCCAAGGGGCTTATACGAGGCCTCTACCTATGTAAATCAAAAATGAAACATTGTATAAGAGATATAGAACATCCAGAAGACATAATTGCAGTATATAAAACAAGAACAAAACAAAACAAAATGAATGAAATATCGCTTCACGTTTGAATGGCCCTTTACCGCGTCTTGACTAAACAACCAAACAATGTGTCTTGTGAGGACCAAGTAGAGGAAAATGGTCTTCACAATGTTTATTTGTCAAATGCTACTATACTTAGGGGAGTTTTGGGGACGTTTGTGTACAGTAATAAAAGCACACACACACACACACACACACACACACACACACACACACACACACACACACACACACACACACACACACACACACACACACACACACACACACACACACACACACACACACACACACACACACACACACACACACACACACACACACACACACACGACAGGTGTGTGGGGGGTCAAGTGGACACTACAGTTTCCAGTTGGCACTGTTCCTGGAAAGCTGAATGCACGCTGTGTTTCTGGTTCACACACACACCTGGTTGAAGGTTTTGAAGTGCAGTTCTTTGTAGATGGCATCGCGCTCCTCCACCTCCACCCAGCCGGTGGCTCTGAGTTCCATCAGCAGCTGCTCTCTGTCGGATGAGGACAGCCAATGAGAGTCTGACGCCTGGGGAGACACACACACACACACACACACACACACACACACACACACACACACACACACACACACACACACACACACACACACACACACACACACACACACACACACACACACACACACACACACACACACACACACACACACACACACACACACACACACACACACACACACACACACACACACACACACACTTTGATTGGTGCAGGGCTAAGCATGGATCATGAAAGCATGAAATGAGTAAATAGATTGTAAATACCATATTATTTATATCACTGCAGTGCAGAAAGTCTACATATTCAATTTAAAATAACTTCAATTAATTCTTTCAACAGACTAAAATCATGTCGCTCCGATGCCACTAAAATGTGGAACACCCTACCAACAGCCGTTAAGAAATGTGTATCCCTATAGACTCCTTCAAAACCGCTCTCAATGAGCACTTATGCCAGGGGGCTGCAATTCGAAATTGGCCCCTGTAAAAAAAGTTAAAGTCCCCCCAGGGTGCGCACGCTTATCCGACACACCAAGGGTCCCACATGCCATTTCTATAATGTACATGTTTTCCCTTATTTTCAAACCGCCTTTTTTGCATAGAAATGTATATCTGTATGTCTTTAAATGTTCTGATGAATTGAAAATGGAGGACCCTTTTCTGGTTGTATCCTCTTAGCAGATTTTGTATTGACATTTACTTTCATTGAATTGTACCCATTCTACAAACTGTTAATCCAATTTTAAATCAATCAAAACCAGACGGTATATGATCTACTCACACAAGTATTGTGTGATGTACCTACATGTCCACCAGGTGGCACTGCAGTCTCACATTACAATCATGGATCAAATCTCATGATGGGACAAGTGGCGTAAAACTGGCAACATTGTAACAAAAATGCCAAAATCACACGAATGTTTAGTGCAATAAAAGTGAGACGAAATCGAAGATCGCTTGCTGAGCACACCTTTGCATTCAAACGATCTAGTCACCACCCCGCCACCCACATCTGTCACACTCGCATGGTCTTCCTCTCTTGTAGAAATAGAAAGTGTCCGGTACAAAATGCGGATTGCGGACCTTCTTAAGTTACCGTCTCTGTCTGCCACACTTAATTGTTAGGCTATAATATTCCTCGCATTGTATTGTTCCGAATAACTGTGCGATCTAAATGCCACTCACTCACCATTTTAGATGCAGATCTACAGCCCGCAGGTAGAAGAAGCGGACTGGTCAGCCTCCAAACATGACATGATGACCCTAATAATATGCAGCTGTTCCTAAACATTAACCCCAACATACCACCGTTTCTGTGGCTAACTAACTAGTGCTGCATAACCTTCTGACTGCCCGTTCAGACCTCTTTCCCTCGTCCCTCTCTGCGCGTGTTTAATAACAAATCTCATAGTGGTTCAAATTATTGCCTGATGAAAAATGCCAGTGTGTCAGTTGTTCTCATTGATCTCAAACATTTTCATGTCAAGGACCTTAGGACCCCCAAATTAATGTAAGATGACAGCGGGCCCCTTTTTTTTCAGCGGGCCCCACGATTTTTAATTGATCTACGAGCTCTGTGAGCTTGTAGATCTGCCATTTTTTAATAGCCGAGAAATAAAATAGGGTTAGCTGGGGAATACCTGCAATACCCTCAAGGAACGCCTGGGGGTCCCCGGACCCCACTTTGTGAACCAGTGGTTTGTGCTACAGATACACTGCAAAATCCTCAGTCTTAAAACTGCAATCCGGAGCTTATTTTAATAAATAAAACTTTATTTTATCCAAACAGTATGGTAATGTCAATACAATATTTAACTTGCACTGTGGTCTCCCTACTGTTAATTGGAACAGTGGGGACAGTTGCCTATACATACAAAATACTATGCAGCATAGTTAGAATATGTACAAGCAAAACTATATCACACAAACTGGTAGGCTACACGTGACAAACTGACAACACAGGTCATCCACAGTCCACACATAATTTATTCATCAACGTCTTTACACGAGAACACAAGCAGCAATTACTTAATAACAAACCAAACGCATTTACACAAAGTCCTCAGTGTTCATTTAATTCTGAGTGTACAAACAGAACCAAATGGATATTATATCCATACGATATCTCTATTATTGTTATATTGCGCGCCACACACACACACACACACACACACACACACACACACACACACACACACACACACACACACACACACACACACACACACACACACACACACACACACACACACACACACACACACCTATCTTCTTGCTGTTCTACAGACAACCAGTTGAACACATTGCAGATTGAGGTTTTTCCTTTTCTTTTTTAGAGATGCTTCTGAACATGTATTCTACTGCTAGTTGACCCATTCGAATACTCTTCAATCTTGTAAAAAATGACAATCAGTTTTGATGACTTGAATCCATGGTAGGATCAGGACAGGAGATATCCAGGAGGATCAAAAGGAGGCCACACACATCCACAAACCATTTAAAGGCATGTGCTGAACTCGAAGGCAAAAAGATGAGTTTTCACACTGTCTCCCTTCTATTACTACTTACTCTAAGACCAGTGTTGCTTTTTCTGGTGTATATCAGGGAGCTACAGTGTGCGAACTCAACTGTTTGCCTTTGATTAGTGTCAAATGACCCCTCTTGATTCTTCTTTGACCTTTATGGTCTCTAACTCAGAGAGTACAAATGGAACCAAAAGCCAATTGGTCCATTTGTGTTAATTTAACTCACAGAGGTAAATTAACACTCTGGACTTTACATTGTAGGAAATCATTATTTACATCCCAATCGTTTCAAGTCCATTCAGTCCTGATGCTCGTGTTCCTGTCCTGGAATCAGCCAGCGTAGACTGTCGGCACGCAGGATGGCGTACACCGTGAAACCAGTGATGAAAAGAATGGAGAACACCAGCAGCCAATCGATGCTCTTCACAGGAACGCTGGAGAGGGGACCCTCCAGGTCCTCCTCCGTCACATTCTTGTCAGCGCTCGCCTCGAACCCTGGGGGAGGAAACCCCAAACACTGGCTATTATTTACCATGAAGCACGGTATACCCACATTACCCAGGCTGGCAATGGTCTTTCTCTCTACTATTACTGGAGGCAGATGGCTGTCCACCCTAGAGCCTGGGTTTTCTTTCTTAACACTTGCTGATAGAGAAAACATTGGGTCTCTGCTCTATATATAAAGTGTCTTGAGACAACTTGTGATAGAAGTGGATTGAAGTGACTCTTTGCATACCTGTCTGGTTGCATATGAACGAGGAGAGTGTTTCCAGGGTTCTGTCTGTGTGGTTGAAGCGGGCCATGGGTTTGACTCCCTGGAACAGCAGAATGTTGGGCACTGCCACGGTGCCAAACCGAGTGGACAGACTGCCAGGACACAACGCAATACAATTTACAGGTTATTTATCCAGCACGCACGCACACACGCACGTTAAGTTAACGTATTACCAGTAAGACGCCTGAGGGCGAAAAGCGACCTCGCCCACGCATCCGCCTGGGTGACAGCAGACTGCTGGGCGAGCGCTGCCGCTTTGGAATGGGGGGGTAAGATCTTAATTTTCGGGCCTGTTTTCGCCAGCTGACGGGCATGGCTGCACTAATAACTTTGGGGCAGGCCCATCTAGAGGTTAAATGGACAGGTATCAGTCAAAAGGGAGACATGGAAGAGGAAGGATGGACGGGGAAGGATCAACATATGGAATGTCAGAACAGGTCAGCTCCATATATGGAGATCTAAGGGTTGAAGGTCAGATGTTGCTGGCCAATATTGATGACATCAGGGAACTCCATATATGGGCTTAATATTGATGACATCAGGGATCTCCATCCCTGATGATGTCACGTGATGCCACGTGCTCCATCCCTGATGTCATGTGATGTCACATGCTCCATCCCTGATGATGTCACGTGATGTCACGTGCTCTCTCACCTGGGGTGTGACCAACACACGGGAAATGCGCAATTCCATAGTTAACTGCGACCTTTGGTCGCAACGACATACAGTACGTATGTACTGTATGTTCATTGAAAACATTCAAGACATGGTGACTGACACTTCCTTCCTACAACATACAGTATGGACAGTCTGCCATTTTGCACCAGATAATGAAGACAGCTAAACACGTTTTCCCTTTAACCATTTTTTTAATTTTTCATTAAAAGGAAAACATCGTTAAAGTCCATTTACCTGCTGTGCTGCGAGGCATCCAGCGCCAGGAAGTGCATGCTGGGAAAGACCCGAGGCAGGGCATTAAAGTGAGGAGCCAAACCGGCAGAGAACTGGCACCAGGTGGTGAAGAACAAGACCACAGAGCACTCTGTGCTGTTAGCATTGAGGAACTCCATCAAGTCCTGGAGGAAACAGAGAACAACACATGCATCATTTAGGGACAGTAGGTTTTCAAACTTTTTCATGTCAAAAGGACCCCCAAATGTTGTTGGTCACCGGATACCAGACACTCCCTCATTGGACATTTTTAAAAGCAGACTGAAAACACCTATTCTCCCAGGTCTTTTAAATCCTCACCTTTTTACCCGATGCCTTTATTTGTATTGAATTGATGCCTTTATTTTACTGTACTTGCTGCCCCTACTCTGTGTTTTCTGATGTTTTTTATAATCGTGATGTGTTGTATAATATGTGATGTTTTTTGCACAAATTTATATATAATTGTATTTCTTGTTTTCTCTTGGTGTACAGCACTTTGGTAAGTCGTCGGCTGTTTTTAAATGTGCTTTATAAATAAAATTGACTTGACTTGAACGTTGAGAAGCATTCTTCTAAACAAGTTGATTCCAGGGACTCCTTTCCTTTAGGGGGGTCTAAGTCTGTAATTCTGACCCGTTGGGGTTCATTTGGTTCCATTTGTATACTATACTGTCAGAGTTAAGGGGAGACCTTGAAATGTAAAAGTTTGAGAAGCATTCTTCTAAACAACAGCATAGTGCTCAGCACCATGCTTTATCCACTGAGCAGCTGGTTATCTTATGAGCATGATAACAGCCCTACCTGTGAAGCATCCAGGACCAGTACGGTGAAGTTGTCCACCCCTGTGATGTTCCTCTTGTCACAGCTGACCTTGTAGGTCTTGGTGGTTTCTGTGGAGTTCTGCTCCTCGGCGGATGACACGTCATCTGCGTGCACCATCTGCAAGATTACCTAAATGCACCCAACCAAGGAGGGGTCAACTTAGCCACAATTTGCAACACTACATCTTTTATATTGGGTTGAATCTAGAGTTGCAATACCCTCCATTGACATTGATCAAATTGAAATATCCGATCTGCTTGTATTAAACAACGTTAAACTCACCAACATTGCAGCTGTAGGGCAAGCTTGAATGATCCTCTTTCAATCTGCAAAGCGTTTGTTTGATAAAAATCCACCGTAGACAAGTTATGAGCTACATTCTAAGTGTTGGTGTCGCCTTCTGTCTCCTGCATTATCTGCAAATTCTAAACAGGTGGTATGCAGGGCCGTTCAGTGACTTCGACAAGCATCTCTTTGCAGATTGAAAGAGGATAATTCAAGCTTGCCCTACAGCTGCAATGTTGGTGAGTTTAACGTTGTTTAATACAAGCTGATCGGAAATTTAAATTTGATCAAATTGTCAATGGAGGGTATTGCAACTCTAGATTCAATACCAGCACTCACGTAGTATCCTGGAAGGATTAAAGCTTTATTTGGTTTCCCCCCCAGCAGCAAACAACAGTAAGGACGTTCCGGCCCGAGGGCCTTCTTCAGCGTAAATCGTGAACCGTGCACCCGTGACACACTCTAGATTCAACCCATTATAAAACAAATCTAGTGTTGCAAATCGCAGCTAGGGTCAACTGATGTTATGCAATCCATCTGTAGCTCTTGTTTAAGGATTCTTCTGCCAGGGGAACCCAAAGGTACAGTATACAATAACATGTCAGAAGTAGTGAGTTGTTGAAATTCTATTTGAATACAACACTGTTTATATTGCATTAGTGGCAATTCATTTGCATTTGCCTTACTGTCATCACTATCACACGTCTAGTCCCTGATTAGATCTCTAGAAGGACACCAATGAATTGTCTTTAGAATGGACGGTAACCTGCTCCGTTGTGTCCGTGCTCGTCTCCTCTAGTGACAATGCAGGGGCAGCACACTGCGCGTCATTCTCGTCACACGGTGGGGAGAAGCCTGACTGGAAGTCTTTCACATTTTTGGGGAAGAGAGATTCAATATCGGATGGATTGATGGGAGTTTCCGTCCCCATCAAGGCGTCTGCAATCTCAGCGGTCTTAAACTGTCTCTTTGGCTGAGACTGAATGTCCTCCGCCTCCACAAACTTGGGGCTGTTCTCCAAGTCCTCCGACAACTTGAACTCTGGTAGCTCATCGTTTTCTGTTAAGGAAGGGAAAAACAATAAAGAAAGAACACTAATTGAAGTTGAAAAATCAGACCTGTCTGAAGTGAGTGGTGCTGTACTGTACTGTACGTAGTACTGTACTGTAACTGTACTGTACTAGCCCTCCTCCCTGGCCTGTGTGTGTCTGTGTGTTAGGCTGTGCAACAGTGACACGTGGTGGTGAACAAACGCTATAACGCTATTTTCGTGCTCGGACACAGCCAGGGACACATAGCCTGGCTAATAAGCCAGACCGAATCAGCCATTGGCAAAAAAAAATTGCCTGCCGGCGGATTACGGTCTGGAGAGGCTCAATTGTACGCCCATTTCCTACACCAGAGAACTGGTGTGGCCAATCGGGACACGGTATGCAATATGGGCGGGCTTTGGTACAGTTATGTTCAATGCTTGAGACCTTTGACTGACAGTAGCTCTGACCAATTGCGTCAAAGAGAAAATGTTTGAACCCGCCCCCCGGGAAACAAGATCCATACACAGCATCTCCAGACTCAAATACCACACGACAGTGTGATTTGAGTCTGGCGTATTAGCCAGGCTAAGGGACACAGGGACAGACCCAGGGACACAGCCACACACATAGGAGTGGTTGCACCACTCAAAAATATGTTTTTGTTTCGTGTAAAGTTCCATAACGGCCCAAAAGGATTGCAGGTGTTCTACTCCAGAACTACACCAGGTCATTGAATGAAAACATGCACACATTCAAAAGCCATCAGTCTGGAAATGATGGCACAAGGGGTTGAGTGGAAACCCAGCATAGGGCACCTCTGAGCAATGATGCAGAGCATACTACGGTTTCTTCATATAATGAGATGTACTGTACTTAGTTGGCTACTCTTTTTTTCTTATCCTTTTATTATTGCATAGATGTGCCCATGGGCCATGCTATGTTGTCCTATGCTATGTTGTCACATGCTGTGTTGTAATGTTTTTACGTTTCAAACCTCTACGACCTGCTGTAAACCAAATTGCCCCCCCCCCCCCCCCCCCCCCCCCCGGGGACATTGATAAAGAACTTGAACTTGATGTACTTAGTTCCCTCGCCCTAGCCCAACACTAAACTATTGGGCTGACCACATAGTGAAGGATTTCAATGTGTGTGTGTGTGTGTGTGTGTGTGTGTGTGTGTGTGTGTGTGTGTGTGTGTGTGTGTTAGCCCGTCTCCGGACCCCCCGGGTTGAGCTCCTTTGGACCCCTACCGGGGTCCAAAGGAGCTCAACCCGGGGGGTCCGGAGACGTGTGTGTGTGTGAGTGAGTGAAAGAGAGAGAGAGAGAGAGAGAGAGCACAAGGACAGCTGTGCATCAAGGAGCTCAACCCGGGGGGTCCGGAGACGGGCTAGTGTGTGTGTGTGAGTGAGTGAAAGAGAGAGAGAGAGAGAGAGCACAAGGACAGCTGTGCATCACAAAGTTGTGTAATAAACCCAGCCAATATCATGTAGTTACACGATATCTGAAATGTTTTGTGTTGCTCAAACTGAAGTTCCATTTGATCTTGATTTCTCAATGAATGATAACAGTGAAATGATGGTTTAGTAAAGAGGTAACCGTTTTTATAGCACCAACTAAAATCGCTGTGTTTTGCTAGCAAGCAGCTACGGTGACGGGGGTCTTACCTTGTGCAGTCACAGTCGATATTTGTAACCAATGAGAAAGATAAAACATAAATAATAAAATATATACAAAATTGTATGTATCTGCAACTTTCGCCATTATTCAGTTACGGTCGATTTCCATCCGACACTAGGAAATCATGTTCCCTTTTTCGAGACGGGAACAAATGTTTAGTATCTAAGTCGACGGATTGGTCGGAATGAAAATAGCACGGACCACTGTATTATTTGTTTTACTTCCGGGTCATGGTCTTTTGTAAATTTGTACCCTATGATTTGTACCAACCAAGAGACTGTCATTCATTTATTTTCTATTGAAATCTCAGGGAATGGAGTGAATGCTATAAGTAATATTAAGCGGTTTTATGGTTCCACTTTATTGAATTTATTCTACATAGTACTAAAATCGCGACATTCGTGTGACTCAGTGTGTGTGTTTTGATTGATTGATTGAAATATTTATTAACAGTTTGCAGAATTACAGTACATTTCGAGCACAAACTCAATACAAAGGCTGTTAACTGTGAGTGGACGACCCAATGAAGCATTACACTTGTTTACAACAGGGTCCACCATGTTCAATTCATCAAAACATTTAGAGACGTACAAATAGACACTTCTATATAGACAAAGAACAGAACAGGAATTCATCATAAAAACTTGAGTTCCCATACCGGGAGTCGAACCCGGGCCGCCTGGGTGAAAACCAGGAATCCTAACCGCTAGACCATGTGCGTGTGCGTGTGCGTGTGCGTGTGCGTGTGCGTGTGTGTGTGTGTGTGTCATGCACTCAGTGATTACATCTTCCAGATAGAACGTGTAATGTGTTGTGATGTGTTGCTGTTGTGAGTTTGTAATCTGCTATTTTACACAAAAGGAAAAAAAAGTGGAATATTTCTGAAACATTTTAACACCACAAATCTTGTATGGGGGTCCATAGCATAAAACATTTTCAAATGGGCCTGCCGCCTGCAGACAAATGTTAATTAGGGGGTCCTTGACATGACATGATTGATTGATTGAAATATTTATTAACAGTTTGCAGAATTACAGTACACTTACAATTACAATTACAGCACAAACTCAACTGTGAGTGGACGACCCAATTAAGCATTACACTTGTTTACAAGAGGGTCAAAGCAAAGCTACTATATTTACCCAGGGTATCTGGGCTAAGCTCAAGAACTTGTTTCCAGCCAGGCCCTGCTCATAGAACATTTCATGGTGGTGGTTCAATGCCTTGCTCAAGGGCACTTCAGCGGTGGTAATTTTAACGTGTCGGACCGCTGATTCGAACTGGCGACCTTCCGGTCGCTACCGCTCTGCAATCCGTTCGGCCACCATGTTCAATTCATCAAAACATTTAGAGACGTACAAATAGACACTTCAATATAGTCAAAGAACAGAACATTAATTCATCATAAAGGAGGTAAAAAGGGAAAAGAAACATGTACAGTGAGGGGAAAAGGGGGGCGATTCAGATTTTACGGGGGCCAGTTTCGAATTGCAGCCGTCCGTAGGTGCCCTTTGAGAGCGGTTTTGAAGGAGTCAAGGGATTCACATGTCTTAATGACTGTTGGTAGGGCGTTCCACATTTTGGTGGCATAGGAGCGAAAATAATTTAGTCCCTTGTTTGTGCCGAATCTGGGTTGTACATGGTTTGTTGCACTCCCTCTGGTGTTGTGGGTGTGGACTTCGTTAACATTAAGGAAGTATTTAGACAGGTACATGGGTATCTTGGTGGTGTAACGAATCTTGTGGACCAGACCCATTGCAAGATGCTGTACTCTGTCGTCGACCCTAAGCCATTCCAGCCTGTCAAAGTGGGCAGGGGTGAGGTGGGTTCGGGGGGTGAGGCCAAGTAGGAGCCTGACCAGTTTGTTTTGGGAGGTCTGGAGCCTTGTTTTGAGGGCCTTTGAGGTGCTGTGGTACCAAGAGGTGCACGTCAAAGACACCTTGTACAAGGGCTCCTGTTAAGGTCTTCAAGGTGTTTTTGTTGACCAGTGAGGAGATCCTGTAAAGGAATCTTGTTCTTTGATTGACTTTTTTGATTACGTTGGTGGCCATTTTATCACCGGAAAGATTAGCCTTCAGGATGGAACCTAGGTAGGTAATTTCATCTTAACGTGTGTGATAATATTGTCACCCACTCTAACCAAGAAGCCATCTGCCTTGCTGAGATTACTATTTGAACCGAAGAGAATGGATTCAGTTTTTCCCAGGTGTAAGGATAGTTTGTTATCAGCGAGCAAGGTGCAGATTCTACCGAGTTCAGAGCTGAGGGTCTTTTCAACCTGCAGTTTGTTCCTGTCCGAGACCAGCAGTGCTGAGTCATCTGCGAACAGGAACAAGATGCAGTCACAAGCTGATGTCATGTCGTTTACATATATTAAATATATCGCCCACCCCTTTTTCCCCTCACTGTATGTTTCTTTTCCCTTTTTCCCTTCTTTATGATGAATTCCTGTTGTTCTTTGACTATATAGAAGTGTATTTGTACGTCTCTAAATGTTTTGATGAATTGAACAAGGTGGACCCTCTTGTAAACAAGTGTAATGCTTAATTGGGTCGTCCACTCACAGTTAACAGTCTTTGTATTGAGTTTGTGCTTGAAATGTACTGTAATTCTGCAAACTGTTAATAAATATTTCAATCAATCAATCAAAGTAGTCCGGCAGATGGGGTGGACAGGTGGGACATTTGGTATATAGTCTTTTTTTATTGGCCTAAAATATTGTCTATATATACATACATTCATGAATCCACTTGCTGACCGGCTGTCGCTATTGGGGGCAATTCTATTTATAGGGGTTTCTTGTGAATTAACATCCTATGGCAGGCAAACATGTCAAACTTTCCTTATGCTTTAAGTAGCATGTGACATGTCAAACTAGGGGTTTTTCATGAATCTGAATCCATTCCAAGCATTAGTTTTGCACAAAAAACGCCCATAGATGTCATGACAAATGTGATCAGCACAAAATGTGATGAGGTCAGCACATTTGGTGCTGGTGGCTATGGCTGTTTTTAGCCCATGGAGTTTATTTTGTGCAAAACTAATGCTTGGAATGTATTCAGATTCATGAAAACCCCCTAGTTTGACATGTCACATGCTACTTAAAGCATAATGGAAGTTTGACATTTTAAACAAAAGAAGCCTGTCGGCCGGACTAAAGCCCAAAATAAGCAACTCCACAACTCCAGAAACGATTAAACCTACAGTAGGTGTCGGTTTTTGACACAAGGTGACATGTTTTTATTTTCAAGATAGTGTGCCATATCAACATTACATTTAATTATGGACAGCACATAAAAATAAAATATTTCCAACAGATTTTGACTGTCCAATGTCCATATGCAGTAACCTTTTTCTTCTTCTTTTAAATATGTTCTTTCACATCAGGACATTGTAATGACCATTAGACTCGGAGCAATAACCCACATATCTCCCAGACTCACTCCCCCCTAGGCAGAGAAGTTTGAATGAATGTGCACTCATGTGCAGGATTTAATTGCCTACATTTAAAAATATATTTAATTGTAAAAGGAAAAAAAAAATCACACTTGTACCAGTGATTAACCTCCCTGTGCCAATGTTGACACCCATGCCTAAGGTTGACTATCCCTACAGCAGACAATGGCATGTACAGTTGGGTGCCACCGATATTGTCCCTTATCATTTGACCCATTTAGGCCTGACCTCAACATTTTAAAAAATCCTTCTAAATCCTCCAGTTTTCTGAAATAAATATTTTCACGATTTTTAAAAAATAGCAGACCTACAAGCTCGTAGCGCGCCACTCGGTGGCGCGCTATGAGCTTGTAGATCTGCTATTTTTCAATAGCTAAATTATAACATGTTTAAAACACCAAAAGGGGTTCCCGCCCAAAATGGGTTAACTGTCCTTTTGCGCAGATCACGCAAACCTCAGCAAAAATAAAAGGACAATATCGATGGCCTCCAACTGTAGCTTAGTCGAAGGCCTTGTGAAATAACGTGTTGAAAAACGTCTTTAAGTTTCAAATTTATTACACAACTTTTGAACATTCCACGACAATCATGCAAGAATAAAGCAATGGTTTAGAGGTTAGAGAGGCTCAGGTGATTACTACACCACTGTGATAACTGGGCTTCACATTTCCCTAAAGACACTCGGTATGTGAGAGGTAATCTCTATTAAAGACCGTTAGTGAGTCTATAGACCTTGGAAGAGAGGGAATGTAAAGGATACCACAGTTGAAAGGGGGACTGGCAAAAAATGGAAACATTAAAACAATATTTCACATTTATACATGTATGTGATAGCTCATGCATACTGAGCTGCCCCTTCCGTACGACTTGCATCACCTTTCTCTCTTCCGCATAGGAACAAAGATTCATAGCCTCTGTGCAACCTACACATTCCACAATAAGAAAACGGGTTAAATGAAAATGTTATGGTGTTCAGAAGCATTCTTTTCAAAGTATTTTCAACTCATTGTTACATTTAAGGAAAAGGATATTTCTGAGCAAGATTTATTCAAGTGTTTAGAATAGATACACACAGATACTAACAGGGTATTGTATTGCTTTGTAATGTTAATGTAGTAGTAGCATGACAAAGTGATTACTTTTGAGAATGGAAACCGTCTAGAAGACCATTAAACACAAAACAGATAAACAGATGTTCATGATTATCTACAAATGTGGTTTGAATGGGAATTTGTGAACAGCGGACAGAGGAGTTGAAACTACCTTTCTCTAGGGGGCCAACTCATCTGTGTGTATCTATACATTTCGCATTATATAAGAATAGAATCACATAATCATTGTGTGTAAAAGGACTTTCGGAGCCAGGGTAAGAATTCGACTTATGTCCATAGTCCAGAGGCTGGCACATTCCAAAATTCACTAGCCACATTCACTATTTTGCCAGCCAGCTACAATGGGACTTCAAAACGGTGACTGGTTACCAGCCAAAGTGGCTGGCGTGTACAAAACGCCCAAGTCTGCTGGTTGATGTCAATTTCCTATCCTGATAATAACCATTGTCATAATACATTATATAAACCAAACTTCACAAAATACACAATTAGCTTGCGTGCCATAACAGCAATCATATTTACAGTAAGAAATAGTTATATTGAGTGATATGTCCCAATAAGCTACTAGTCTCAATGAAAAAAGAAAAAAGGATTTTTGTACCATAATGTAAAATAACAGAATATAATCAAAGAGTTGGTTATGAGGGGGTGACGACGGCAGGAAGACAAACGTTATATTGTGACAATATAAACATGTATTTGTTAAATTCACAATTGCCATGTTCATATTTTTTATGTTGGTTACACATTTCCTAAGCAGTTCACTAGTTTATTTTGTGCCATCAAATTAATACTACAGTAGCTTTATCATACAACAGTGGTAATAGTGCCTTTTCAATTACACGTTACATACTAAGTTATATTTCAAGATTAATTTGATATTTTCTTTTAGTGTCCTACAGAAATGTCGATAGCTTATGAGTAGAAAACATCAAATTCTTTGGTATTGGATGGATATGGTGTTTCTAATAATAACCAAACTCAAAAACAACACGGTGTACGCCATATTGGTTTGAGAAAATAAGTGCTAGAGGGTTGTGTTCACATTAAGTATCAAAATACAATATCAAAATTGATAGTATAAAATTTAATATTACAACCAATGATTGCAACCAAATGTTTAAATTAATAATGCTACCGTTATGCATGTGTGGGTGAAAAGTTAACTCAGTAATGCATCTCTCATCATGTCAGACCACTGTCCTTTAGGACTTAGCTGTTAACTAAATCATATTTACGGACTAATTTGTCAATCTTACATGTATCCTTTTTTCCCCTTTTTTCCATGATTTAAATTCTTACTGGATTATCAGATTGTCTGTAACACGTAAAATGTAAATCACAAAAGCCATATCATTTTGGTGAATCTTCAACTAAGACAATTTGAGGCCGTCATGAGGTTGATGTCAGTCCCTCCATATGAATGATGTACAACAGGGGGAAAAACTAAATACAGTACAAACACAAAATGAAAGCAATAAAACTGCAATCAGATCATTACATTCTGGATCACAGATTAAGGGGGACAATTTAATATTTAGAATATTAATCACTTATTCTTCAGACATCTGACACTGCAGAGATTATGCTTCTATTTCAGCAACCAAAGCTGGCTTGTTGACTTTCTTCACTGAAACCAGTGGGCAATCTCACTTGGTTTTGATGGTTTTGAAGACCACAAACAACACTGTCACTGGTATGTCATGGTTCACATAATGGAGGTAAAACATTTCCTCCTTCAATGCAAATAATACCTGACGGAAGGAAAAATGCTTTAGATATCCCTTTAACACTAAACACCAGATTGTAAGGTGTAAAAAGTTTCAAATATTGAAAAGATTCAGTTCTAAACACATTTTGTTTTAGTTTAGATTTGTTTCTGTCATTTGGAGGAAAAAAAAAAGATTTCAGCATCACATCAATAATCATGTATAAAATGTGTTCCTAATTCATATTTTATACATGAGGCTTGGAGACTGTAAGGTATATCCTTATTCTTGTCAGCAGTGCACTAAATAATATCATATCAAGTTTTACTATTTATCTTCCTTTTCAATGCTTACATTTTTAAATATAATACTTTTTCCTGGAAGTATTTCTGTTGAAATAGAACAAGAATTTCTATGACATCTAACTTGAATTATAGACAGGTTGCTTCTGCAACATAAAATGCATTGTTTAGTACACAATTCAAAATAATCTTTTTCCCCTTCTTGTTCACAAATTTCCAGGGGTGCAGTACGTAGTTCAGACTAGTCATTGGTCCGACAAACGACAACAACCCACCTCAAACCCTAACCTAACCATAACCATAACCGCAAGCACGGGAGCAGCGCATGTCGGACTAATGCGGTCGGAATTACATGCGGTCCCCATTTCCCCATTACTCCTGGTAATGTTCTGTGTCACACCATGTGCTATCTCAGGTGCTTCAATGACATCTGCATGCAAGTGACACTAAAAGGGAAATTATACTTGCAGAATATGAACAACAGAAATGTTACGATTATCCTTTCAATTTACCCACCAAACCTCCAAAAGGGAGTTACAATACTATCTATGAATATGTTAGGTGCCCAGTTGCAACACTGAAGACCTGAAAGTTCAGTTTAACAGGCACACAGATGACATCAACAGAAGTAACCCAAAAAGAAAAGAGAAAAAGAAAATAAATTCACATCTCCTCTATTTCTTGTAGCTCGCTAGGAAAAACACGGAACTGATAGCAAGTTGAAAACATGCCTCTGTCATTCCAATGGTTTGAAGGGGGTAGACAAACGCAAACACGCCAGCTAGATCTCTACTCATTGGCTGCCTTCTCTTTGAATGAGGGTTCACAGATGCCTTCTTTGAGTGGCAGGGAAAGGGGAAAGGGGAAATTCGCTCCGCTACAGGTGGTACCGTAAGCCAGTTTGTTAAGGCGAGATAGGCTCTTGATACTGCCGGGGGGCCTTCCGGGACTAACCTTGTACCCTGCAGCCTTGGTTGTACCTAGTGGCCTCCCTGGGCTAGTCTTGAACCCAGCGGCTCTGGTGGTACCAAGCGGTCGTCCCGTACTGGTTCTGTAACCAGCTAGCTTTGTGGTTCCTGCTGGCCTACCACGTCTCCCAGACTTTCCTGTAGCCTTCTTCTTCTTGGACACGTCAGACGGCTGGTCGATATTTTTGATCCCTCCCAAGTTTCCTTGTGGTGGGCAAGGGTCAGACCCTAACCCTTCTTGTCTCTGGTAGGCCACAGATTTGTGGGGATTCTGGCCCGGTAAAGGAATGGGGCCCAGCGTCATCTGGAGGGACGGCACTGGAGGGGGGTAGAACTTGCTGGACTGAGAAGCGCAGAGGTCAAAGTGGCTGGCGGGGTGATGGCCGTCCTCTGCCAAGCATGACGGCCTGCTGCTCATGCAGAAGTCATTGGTTGTCACCTGGCGCATCATTTTCTGCCAGGGTGGACAAATTAAAATGTATTAATATACACATGGTGTGTGTGTGTGTATGTGGTGTGGGGTAACTTTGTGTGTCATTGTTCCATTTTGTAGGCCATTTAAAAAAGGTAGGGTAAGTTTTTATCAGCTTAAATTTTATAGTGGTCCAGTTAATTTATTTGCGTCATCGCTTAAATAAATTGGTTTCCAGACCTAAATGTTTTCTTCTTCTAAAAAGCTGGAGAAACAGGAATATAGAGCTATCAACACTTAAGAGAAGTTTAAGAAATAAATATCACTCACCCGACCTTTGTAATGGCTGCTCTACAATCACAGATTGCACTTGTAAATATTTATGCTTTTTTATAAGCCTAATATTAATGTTTTACATTTTCAAATACAATGACATCCAAAATAGATGAGCTCTGGTGGTTAACAGCCACACAGTTTGGGAATAGAAAGCCTCCTGACTCCTGAGTCCTGACCAAATCTACCTCGTTAATTCAAACCCTTTCTGATCACGAGGAATCCTCAGTCAATACATTTGAATTCTGACGGAGATGGAGAAGCAATATGCATAGGCCTATCACGCTATGTCACAAAGAAAAGGTGATGATAAACTATCAAGTCGGCTGCTGCCGATGCCGTTGTGCTACTGTCAGAAGACATGCATGCAAGGGGGAGGGTACTTTACATTGTAACTAAGCAGTAAGCACATTTCATTCACAAAACAAACACAAGTTGAGCATCTGGATTTCTTTCCGTCAACGTAACAGCCTTATGACCAGGTACATCCTGGGCAAGTCAAAATGAATAATGCATTATTTTAAAAAGGTTTTAAACAAAGGCATCCTTTTCGCATATATATACATGAGAACATTTTAGCCTACCCATAGGGTTTAAATCGCTTTAAAAAGGAACGCAAAAGTGCATCCTGTGCAGATATCTCATCTACTACTGCATGTAATCTGCACAAATTACAATGCAAAGGCCATTAGGAAGAAAAGCATGCGACTATTAGGAATAGCACTATACTGTACCTCGATTGTTCGCAGATCATGGAAGGCAAGGGGTTAAAAACAAAAACGATACATCTTTCATCCTTCAAAACACGAGTGGATCGAAATTTTCGAGAAGAGCCGAAAAGCAGCGGCGACTAGAGAACGCTGGTTCGCTGCAAAACGTGCATCAAATGCATGGATTTCGAGGATTTTGTTTCCACAAGCTCCGGAGGTTTAGATAAGAAGAAACGCAGCCATTTCCCATTAAAAATTAATAAGACTGGACGCTTGTCTGGGCATGCGCAGAAGATCCACACGGGAATGTATATTAAGGGATTTTCCATCCGTTCACTTTCGTACCACGGTGTCGCTTGCCGATAAAAAAAAGATCTACTAATACTTTAAGGTTGATCAGTTACCATGTATAATAGATCAACGACCTTTGTAGATCAGTTAGCTTTCAGAGCAGTTGTTTTCTGCAAGTGAGTCTCGCTTAAAGGGCAAGGCTGATAGAAGCCGTGGTACAGGCCATTAATAATTTAGACCAAAACGAGCCTTAAAGCACATTCTGAAGATTTTTTTCATTTGTAATTTAATCTATAGGCTATACAATAATATTGATTCAGTAAAGACCATGTTTATTTCCTTATCAACACTTTGATTTATTTGGTGACTTGGGGGAAACGAAGTAAAAACATCTTACATTGTCCCAGGCTTACTTTTAGAGATGAAATTACTGAAAAAATAATTCACAATCAAATGACAATTATCTTATGCT
>NC_136789.1:24156009-24283509 GCF_951216825.1 Electrona antarctica | reverse complement strand
TTACCTGTCTGTTGTTTGTCGATGACAGTAAACAAACCTGTCCACAAAGAATCACTCAAGCCAAGGTGTGTGTGTGTGTGTGTGTGTGTGTGTGTGTGTGTGTGTGTGTGTGTGTGTGTGTGTGTGTGTGTGTGTGTGTGTGTGTGTGTGTGTGTGTGTGTGTGTGCCGTGCCGTGCCATGCATGTGTGGCCGTACACAAATCCCCATGAAGAGGTCTTAGCACACAATAAATAGTGCTCAGTGTCAATTAACACTGAGGATGGTGCCTGTCACTGTGATGGTCTGTCAACACCCAAGGCGTGCACACATGCTAACAGCTGCTATTCTTGATGTAATTTCAACATCCAGATCCAGTCTGAATTGCAACATGGAACCACTGTTTCAAAACTTGCAAGACTAACATTTCTGTTGTTCTTTGCACTGTTAAACAGGTAATGGAGTTGGGGTCGAAACGTTCTTGCAACACACACACACACACACACACAGAGACACACGTGTGCGCACGCATACACGCACATATACGCACACATACACGCGCACATGGCACACACACAAAGGATTTGTGCATAAAGGTAAACAGATGCTGTAATAAGTGCAACACAATTTTGGGTTTGAACGCAGACATAAGAAAGATTATTTCAGATCATAATCAGATTACACTATTCAGATAAAAACAAAAACAAACATATTAGACTGCATAAGCATTTTAGAAGGAAAAGTTCTGTAACTCACATGCATGTACTGTAGCCTATACTGTAACTGAAGATGGTCAAATTATATCACAAAAAAGCATTTATAAGTATAACGAAGCATGCTCATTGTTGATTATAACCGCTGAAGCCTTCCCTGGTGGTGCAGTAAGTTGAAGGTAAATTGAAGGTGGACGCCTTTTACTTGCCATAAAATGTGGGAGAGCGAGAGAGAGAGAGAGGGGGGGGCATGGCGGCCATTTTACTCTTACATCATACTGGTCCTGCAGTATATGAATGATGTACCTCATGTTCCTCTCTACCTGTCTGCCTCTCTCTGTCTTACTGTCCCTCTATAGTATCCCCCGGCCTCTCTCACTTTCTTTCAGAGCCCTCCTCTGGTGCCTCTCTCTCCCATTCACTTTCAATCAAGTTTACTATTCTGAGCTCCATGACTGTACTGCTGGCCGAAGGCCCTCCCCCCACGCACACACGCGTTTTTTTTATAAGTAATCAACCAGCGCGCACACGCGCACACACACACACACACACACACACACACACACACACACACACACACACACACACACACACACACACACACACACACACACACACACACACACACACACACACACACACACACACACACACACACACACACACACACACACACACACACACACACACACACACACACACACACACACACACACACACACACACACACACACACACACACACACCCCCGACATGGCAGAGCCTGGCAGCAAGAAAGAAATTGAGGTAGCACAAATGGAGGGTGGGTGGGTGGCGGGGGGAATCCATCCCTGAGGTATAGCTTGTAAATTGTACTGGAATGCTGGCCTGGCCAATGAGAACGCAGGAGACGGGGCCAGAATAGGAGGGGCGGGCTTTGAGCAATAATGATACTAATGCAGCCAATTACAACTAGGCCAGTCGCTCTCCATTTTACCCCCATCCACCATGTCAATGGCAACATTTATCCCCCAATAAAACAGGCATGGTCTCAGGAGCCATGGGCTCTGCCAGGGCTTTCCGTTGCTACAAATTTGGGTTGATTGTACAGTGCCGTGCCTGTAAGCACTTCTAGAGAAGATTACCGTGCTTGTGTTACACGTGTAAGGAGAGATTCTGCTGCGCTGTTAGCTTTCAGTCTCGTGCGCCGGCCCACACAGTCCATGCTGAGGAGACGTCAACACATGACGGCCCATTTGTATGCCAGCCATCGTGTGCCAGTGTTGCACGACGAAAATAGCCGATCCTTAAGCTCACCTCAGCTATATCTTATGCGCAACACCCTTGTAACTCCCTATACCCTCGACAGGCAGCCTCTATAGACACCTTTAAAGCACAGCTTAAGAGTTAAGACCTACTCCTACACTCTTCTTCGCTCTTTTAATTGATCTTTTAAATTCCCTGTTATTCATGTCCTCACTGTATTGCATTACTACTATTATTTTAATATTTTACGCCTTGCTTTTCTTTGAGCACTTTGAGCTGCATTTCATGTCATGAAAGGTGCTATACACAAATAAAGTTTTATTATTATTTATTATTGTACGAAAGATTAACAATTCAGTATGAACCCATGGAAAACATGTTCCTGCAGCTATAGGGGAAGATTTATAAATGTACTAGATGAGCGTGTGTTTTTGTTTTAGACACTCATACATGCACACACACACACAGCCATACATAAAACAAGTGTTGCCCCCCAAGCAGTCTGCACTTATTTTTAGGTCTTTTTACGTTCTTCTGTGTTCACATTTTTCAATATACTTTCACTTTTACCACTACATCTCACTTATATGAAACCTTTACTGGTTACTTTGAAGATTTGGATTATTATTACAAAACACCAACCACTAAATATATTTTGGCCATTTTGAAAATAGTACTTTTACTTTTGGTACTTTAAGCATATTTCAATACCGATACGTTTGTACTTTTACTCAAGAGCATTTTGAATTTGAGACTTCCATACAGTAGGTATTGATACTGTACTTTTTTTAATGTTTGTTTTTGTGGCTTTCGCCTTTTTATATTTCGCCTTTATAGGCTACATTTTGTATAAAGGGATAGATAGTAGGCTGACAGGAAATGGGGAGAGAGATGGGGGTGATACGCAGTAAAGACCGTCAGGATTGGGAGTTGAGCCGGATCGGGAGTCGAACCCGCGGCACACTGCCAGACTGGACTACCAGCCTGGACCACTGAGACACGGCCCTGCAGGCTGAGACTGTACTTTTCCTTAAGAAAAACATGTGAGTACTTCTTCCATCACTGCGCGCACGCAGAAAGAGAGTGAGTCACAAGGAGCAGCAGTAGTGTGCTGCGTTAAAGTCTCTGGTATGAAGGCCCTGAGCCTCTCAGTGTTACCATGGCCCCTCCAACACTGCTCAGACGGAGGGATTTACCTCTCACTAACGGCAACACACTCCATAAAATAATTAACAACCGAGTCCAATAACTAATATGGGGATATGGAATGGGACTAAAAACTAAATATAATTAAGTATAGTGGCTTTAATTGGCAGGGTATGGAGAAGAATAGAAGGATGAAACACGTGGAGTGTGTGTGCGTGCTAGCGTTTGTTATTATTTGATGGTTTGAGTGGCCTTAAATAGTACTTTGGGGGTTTATATTTTACATTGAATTAAATGTGGAGAAAATGTGTCTGTGATTTGCGACTGGAAGGTTTTATGTAAAAGTTAATGGACAATAAAGTTTTCTTTATCTTTAAGGTTGTAGTAAATTATACAGATTTAGATAGAAATGATACTTTTTGCTCATGTCTACAGTGACTATGCTGCAGAGCTGTGACATATGAAGCAGCTCACTAGAGTAATTAACTCCAGTGTTCTACGATCAGATTTAAGCATTTTATTCCCTTAATTCAGTTTAGTTTGTTGGCAGTGTCAGGAGATGATGATCATGGCTTAGACCACTGGGAGATATTCATAAGCCACTCATCCATGAAGCAGCAATATGGTAATTAGTCTGTTTTGTTCTGTTGTTGCAGGGAATAGCATTAGTGCAATATTGATGTTCTCTGTGACAATAAATGCAGTGTTGTAAATTCGTGATAATGTCATGAAAGATTTCACAATGATCATGATGTGAACAAAAACATGTGTGTGTGTGCGTGCGTGCGTGCATGCGTGCGTGCGTGTGTGCGTATATAAAAAAACTGTGTGAATGTGTGTTTATGCATAATATGCATAAACACACATTCACTTTCATTTTATACGAATAAATATTATGCATATTATGCAATATTATATTATATTATATTATATTATATTATATTATATCACACTATATTATATTCCTATATAATATATTATCCTGTCTACACAGTGTGCCACAGTATGTTCAGGCACAGCGTTCTCTCTGACACTGGACTTCATTTCCCTTGTGGTGTTTTCCAGGTCAAAGGTCTTATGATGTGTACGCCGTTAAACCAAATCCACAATAATGAACCAAATCCGGAATAATGAATGAGAAATTCACCATAATCCGAGAAGCCTTTCCCACCCAAACACCCTCGCTTCCTATTCCTATTTTCCTATTTTTCCAACACCTTACTTTTTCGAGCGGTTTCAGCGCTATAGCTGGACAAAGCCCCATCCTTCCTATTAACACCAACCCATTAGCCGTAAGTGAGCTGACACTTCATTTAGCAATTAACCCATCGCTCCAGGAAAACGGACATTTGCTGTGAGTATTTTGGGGGACAATTGGCACCTTGTTATTCAACCAGGTCGGGTGTGAAAGCCTTAACGCTCAGGTTGTTCCAAGCGGTGGCGGTGCACCTTCAAGTGAATATGAACGGAGCACGAGAACTCTGTAAGCTATGCATGTTGGAATGTGGTTGTTGCCTGTATCTCCCATGCAGGTACAATCCCACATATTATATGGCCAACTATAAAGGCTCTTCTTGCCTAAAAAAACACTTGATCGCATACATGGGCACATACACACACACGTATACAGTAGGCTCAAATCTAAAAACAATATATTGCAAATTCTGCATCGATGGATGGATAGATGTACAGATGGATAGGATAAGAAGATAGCATAAGATAGGATAGGATAAATAGTCGTCATGGCAGTTTACAGTAGCGATACAAAAGACACAAAAAAGAACAGATAACAGATAAGAATGCAGCAGCATGTAATTAAGATAAGAGGCCTAAGAGTTAGGCCTGCATTAGTCACCATACATGCATCAGTAGTGATGCAGTTTCCTATACTGTAGGTCAGACTTCTATTTGTATTTATTTTTACTGTTGAATCTTGTCTGTCTATCTAATCTGTATGTTGTGTCCTTTGTGAAGTTTAACATACAGTTCAGAACAAAGCTTTCAGTAGCTGTGCGTGCGTGCGTGCGTGCGTGTGTGCTTGCGTACGTTTTTGCTAGGCTGTGGCGTTGCTGTACCATCTTTGTGTATACAGTATAACTTTGTACAGTATCTGTGCATACTAACTGCAGACACACCCTTTTCCTTATGCATTTTCTGTGAAGCACATCGAGTTTGTGTATGCAAATATGCTATATACAAACGTTTGATTGACGGTAGCCCACACATACATACTGTACTGTACTGTACTGTATAGTTTCTGTGCTGTATACCAGATGTATAGTACAAGGTGGGGTCTTTATTTTCCAGTGGTAAAATCCAGAGTTCTGACAACGGATTACTAGGCATGATTACAGTCTGAAGCAGGTCAGGAGTAATGTGTAGCAAACGACATTCTTAAACTAAACATCATACGAGGGAGTAGGCCGACCTACAGCGTACAACAAAGGCCCTTCTCTCATCCCAATGTACAGGAAAAATATTTTTTAAACGTGTTATCCTCATACGATGGTGGTGTGCGGGTTTTGGAAGGTTTTGGAAAAATGATCAAATTAAAACCTAGGCCTACATTAAAAAAAAGGAAAATAGAAATGCTAAATACTTTAATGACATGCCCAAAATAGTGACACCGGTAAATTATTTTTCTTACAAATGTTGTACGTGAATGTACTGTAGGCTAAAACAGTGGTTCCCAAAGTGGGGTCTGGGGACACCCAGGGGTCCGTGAGGGAGTTCCAGGGGGTCCCCAGCGAACCAAATGGACCTTTATGGGTCTGTAACTGTGTAAAAATGGAACCAAATGGACCCGGGTTAACGGGTCCATTTGGTTTCATTTGTACACTCTTAGAGCTAAATTGTCATTGATTTTACAATATGTCTCAGAGATAGAAATGCAATTAAATGGGGGTAGACAAATGCATGTGAAACTGGGGGTCCTTGAAATTAAACGTGTTGAGAATCTGTGCTAGAGCCGTAAAAATCTTTTAAAATGGGGGTCCGCGTGCTAAATTAGTGTCAATTTGGGGGTCCTTGACATGAAAAGGTTTGGGAACCACTGGACTAAACAACTGACTGACATCCACGTGCAAGGCAAGCCCACCTGGCCTAACTCTGAATCCATAAATACCTCACACCTATAAGTGCTTCCTCGTATACTGTACCAACTCTATGCTACGTGTCCTTCACAGCTCTGAGTCTATAACAATACTTTGATGCATTCTGGCACTCCGCCTGTCCTGTCTCATTAGCAGAAGCACTTAGCAGGTGGGTTATCTGCCACAGACAATGCTACGTCAGTGGATTAGACGTTAATTGGCAGCATTAGCCACCAGGAAACTGTTTGGCTTTGCAGCAGGCCTGTCTGCAGCTGTGATGTTAAAGACCTGATCTGCGATACGAAACGCACAGGGCCGCCTCCCTGACTCATTCGCCACATTTAGAATTGTCACGGTTGGGAACACCTGCTGCTAAAAATAGCGCGATACAATAGCAGTATAGGCATGAAGTGCTTGCAATACATGCCCTTGTGGTTGTGTCTTGTTGTGGAAATATATCAGATCATCTATACATCTGATTCACCGTCTGAGTCCGAGGCGTAACAAAGAATTGTGGATGACCGCAAAACTATGCCGTTGATGTATTTCAGACCTATACAATATTTAGCATGTTAGTAAATATGGGCTTAAAATTGAGCTGCATTTTGAGTCACACTGAGACAAGAGTGTGATCCAAAAATGCAAGTTCTCCAAGAATTACGCAGTAATGATTCATTTTGGTCTATTTTTACGCTCGCCGTGTTAAATGAACAGAGGCTTTTTACTGTATAAATATACAGTACAACCCAAATTCAAAATGGTAAAATTCAAACTGACTCAGTGTCAGTGGGAATATATATACGAATGAAAACATGGGTTGTGGCTTTAAAGCTCCATTGTGTTTGAGTGGATTCAGTGTGGTTGAGCACAGGTCCCTCTGTCAGCCCCCACAGGGCCCTCTGTGAGCCCCCACAGGGCCCTCTGTGAGCACCACAGGGCCCTCTGTGAGCCCCCACAGGGCCCTCTGTCAGCCCCACAGGGCCCTCTGTGAGCTCCCACAGGGCCCTCTGTCAGCCCCCACAGGGCCCTCTGTGAGCCCCCACAGGGCCCTCTGTCAGCCCCCACAGGGCCCTCTGTCAGCCCCACAGTGCCCTCTGTCAGCCCCCACAGGGCCCTCTGTCAGCCCCCACAGGGCCCTCTGTGAGCACCCACAGGGCCCTCTGTGAGCACCCACAGGGCCCTCTGTGAGCACCCACAGGGCCCTCTGTGAGCACCCACAGGGCCCTCTGTGAGCCCCACAGGGCCCTCTGTCAGCCCCCACAGGGCCCTCTGTGAGCACCCACAGGGCCCTCTGTGAGCCCCCACAGGGCCCCATGTACCTCAGCAGGAGCGCTGAGTCGCCCCGGTTCAGCCTGCTCGCTGGGCCTTATGTGAGGCCCTGCAGCACTGCCGAGGAGCGCTGAGTCGACCCCACATCTGTTTCACAAGCCTCCTTCACTCCCTATAGCCTGGGTGTGTGTGTGTGTGTGTGTGTGTGTGTGTGTGTGTGTGTGTGTGTGTGTGTGTGTGTGTGTGTGTGTGTGTGTGTGTGTGTGTGTGTGTGTGTGTGTGTGTGTGTGTGTGTGTGTGTGTGTGTGTGTGTGTGTGTGTGTGTGTGTGTGTGTGTGTGTGTGTGTGTGTGTGTGTGTGTGTGTGTGTGTGCGTGCGTGCGTGCGTGCGTGCGCGCGCGCGCGTGCGTGTTCACAAGGGGTTGTGTTATGGTTAAAAAGGGTTTTAGAGGTTAGGTTTAAGGGTATATGAGTTTGAGTTATGCCTGATCCATACTTCATTGGGCATCTGTGTCGTCATGCAGCGAAAATAACTAATCTACAAGTTCACAATGCGCGCCACACTGAGACAGATCGCTTGTGGGTCAGCGATTTCCGGCTTTCAGATAAATAAAAAATGGCATTCATAAAATGTATGGTAATACAAAGGTGTGTGCGCGTGCGTGTGTGAGAGAGAGAGTGTGAGAGAGTGAGTGTGAGAGAGAGGAGCTTATCCTGGCTCACACATCAGACTCAGTGCTGTGTGGAGCAGCCAGGTCGGGGTTATGAGAGAGTAAAGTCTCTATTATAAAGAGCTTTGTACTTTCTTTGCCTGCGTGTTATAGGGTGCACTCTGCGCCACAGAGTGTGCATAAACTCCTAATGGTGCATTTATATATATAGAAATCCCTGCTTGCAATTTGTACTGCAAAGCTGCATCCGGTGCAGTATACAACTTGAGTACATCATGTTTATTATTATGTTTGGTGTCCTATCTTCTCTGCTGCTGCTGCTGCTGCTGTTCAGCAGCCTGTTCTCTTGCTGGAGGCATTGAATTATCTATATTTTTCTAGTCTATTATTATCAATTTTCAATTAGCCTTTTTCAATATCCAACTAGATTTAAATTAGCATTCCATCTATAGTCCATACAGAATCATCTTCCTACACATGTCCACAAGCATTCATGCGTAAGTTCTATGAATCATTTTTGTTTTGTATATGATACTAATTTATTATACTCATCATTGAACCGCTGTTTAACCAGGTTAGAGCACTTTGGAAACAGATGCGTCAAATCGTAATTTAAAGGACAAATAAATGTGTAACAGAAACATTGTGAGCGGCGTGTGCTGTACAGGTGTGCGTCGGAACAGCTTCCACCCAGTGTTTCCAGTCAAAAGGTGCAGTATGTGGACCACCACCCCACTGCATGATTCACATCAACTGTCACGTCACATGTCTTTGTTCATAAGCCAAAGAGACAACTGAAAGATGCCCCCGACTTTTAACCCAGCGTAATAGAAAAGAAAAGACACATGGAAGCTGGCACGCACGCACGCACGCACGCACGCACGCACGCACGCACGCACGCATGCACGCACGCACGCACGCACGATAACTCATGAGATTTATCTGAAAACCATTGCTTGTTACTACTATTGTGTCTGAAATGTGTACTATCATGGGGTAATAATGCAGCTTTTGACACTTTGATGAAGTCTTCAAATTTGGCATTTAGATTTACAATCTAATACTCGTGCAGAGCAATTCCCCAATAACAGCAATGCCTTGAATAACTTGAATTCATCAGTCACTTAAATTAGGTTAATACAGGGGCCAAAAGATTACTACTTGAACCAGCCAGCAGAATGATCTATTCTATAATGTCTCTCATATGCACTGTCAATGAAGTTGCACTTTAATCACACACACACAGGAATCGCACGCACGCGCACACACACACACAGTATCAGAACTAAGGCTATAGAGTATGTAGGGATGATTCCTGCCTGTTAGGGGGCCAGCGCTGGAGACAGAGGTCTGAAAAACTAGAAATGGATCATTGTCCATCCTATCAAATTACGTTATCTCCCCCCTCTGGCTCTTGTGCTATCTGGTCATCACTTTTCCTAATATTGCCTATTTGTAAAAAGAAAAAAGCAATTTACCCTCTAAAAAGCAGGTTTATGTGCATTTTTCTTAAGTCTAATCTTGTTTTCTTCGCTATCTTACATCCGTGAGAAGAATATCCTGCAGGAGCAACAGGTTCGGTGGATTATGTTGTCTGACGTCTGCCAATGTTACGGCTAAACACAATCATTTTTCTGATGACTTACTCCACCCCGCCCTCCTCCTCCTCTCTCTCTCTCTCTCTCTCTCTCTCTAAATTGCAATCATCTCCCCCTCCTCCTCCTCCTCCTCTGTGAGGCTTAGTATAAAGAGGAGACATGGTGTACAGATTCTCATGTCCTCGAGCGTTGCATGATACATTTGATCAAAGTCTATCAAACTGTATTTGTTGTTGCGAGGATCAGAAAGATCCAGTTTTATATGGGGTTAGGACGGTCTTGAACTGATCTTCTGATGTATTGTGATGTTTTTTATATGATATTGTATTACTCGACGACACTGAAAATGAGTTTAATTACTCAGTGTAATTTCGAGAATAAATACAACTTGAATGAATGAATGAATGCACGAATGAATGAATGAATCTGTATGCCATTAGTCCTTATTGGTCGCGTTACTAAACGTTCCTGTTCTCCCTTTGAGCCTCTTAGTAGTGGGTACTGTATTTATGAGCATTGTATGTCTGTCATGTTTTTTTTTGTTGTTGTGTATTGTTTTGTTACTGGCAGAGCTGTGTCACTTGTTTTGCCTCTTGTCTTGGCCAGTTCACACTTGTAAAAGAGACTTCAGTCTCAATGTGGTTTTTACTGGTTAAATAAAGGTTAAATAAAAAATAAAATTGCTCATGAAGAATATGAAATATAATAATTTACAATGTTTTGAAACTTCGGCATGCATTTTCTCTGGTGTGAAAACCTAAGAAGATTAGAGTTTGTATGGCTAACTTCGGCCAAAGGTAGAGCATCGCTAATCTATAGTTTCTGTCATTACTCGCTCCTATCAGGTCCTATATCGGGGGGAAAAAAGTCATCATACTATAAATATAATACTATTTGACCACTTTTTCCTGTGTGTTTTCTATACGTTTCCCTTGGATGTAGATCTCGAATTAGCTGTTTTTTTCAAAACAACAGATTCCCTGCATGGCCTGTTCCAGAGAATATTACAAATGTTTAATATCCTTAACAATCATTCTCTTTAGCATGAGTTTAACTTTCTCAGAGCTATATTTAAACTCTCTTTACCACCATTGTCCCTTTAAAGAAAAAGAAAAGCGTGGGCAGCAGGTTTTAAGTTTATAGGTTCTCCAGTATCACTCTGGGGTGGGAAGTTCTCTGATATTTTCACTTGTTTATTCTTTCATTTTCCTGTGAAGAAGAAGGTAAAAAGGGGAGGCTTTGTGCAGCACAGGAATCTTCCTCCCTGAGAGGCTCAAGTGGAGGACAATAAGAAAGGTAAGTCCCCCTCCTCAGGGGAAAGGGGGCGTTGCAGACCCCCATTGCATTGTGCACGCACACACGCACCCATGTGCACAAGCTGCGTGCATGCATGTATGAATGGGTGAATACACACACACACACGCATACACAAATTTAAAGGTATGATCACACACACACACACACACACACACACACACACACACACACACACACACACACACACACACACACACACACACACACACACACACACACACACACACACACACACACACACACACACACACACACACACACACACACACACACACACACACACACACACACAATGTGAGATTTGTGTGACTGCATGGGGATTTTCTTACTTTTCATACTTAAATGAAGACGACTAATTTCATAACTTCATTTTGACTTATTTTCAAAATAACAAGATCATTTGAGATATCATGGATTTGGAACTGTAACTTTCAAACAGGGTACAGTAATTTCAGAAAGTAAACATATAGGGCTCCATCTTGCGCCACCCTTTATCCCTTATCCCTAAAATTATTTGCCATTTTTTACTATTTTGAAAATAAATTTAAAATAGTTCAACTAGCCGATCTACATCATGTTGTGAGCTTGTAGATCAGCCATTTGAACTATTTTAAAAGGTTTTTTTTAAATAGTAAAAAATGGCAAATAAGTTTAGGGATAAGAGTTAATGGGGTGGCGCAAGATATAGCCCATATTATCATCATATTATATGTTACCTAGAAAACCTGATTTTTTCATATAGGCTATATAGGCCACGTGCTAATCATACTTATATATATATTTTAAGCCATTATTTGGTATATTATTAAATACTTAAAATCATAATTTGCTAGTGAGACAAACAATAGATATTTTATGTTTTATTTGGCTATATATGAAATAAATAGGCTACTGCTCAAGCTTTATAAACCATAGGATAATAATAATAATAATAATAATAATAACACTAATAATAATAATAATAATAATAATACATTATATAATGTGTCCGTTGCATTATGTTCCACCACACATATGCAGATGTATAAACAAATAGATTTTAAGCAGCTTCCATAATGAGGACATATTTTCAGGTGGCAGCTCCGTCTGAATTCAGAAAATCCTTCATAGCAATAAAATGTTCTCCAAATGCGTGCTTCGTCGGCCTGAAAATAAAAGGTTGTATTGACAAAGCAAGGCCAAGTTTAATATAGGCTTTGGGCCAACGCCATGGCATGCCCAGAACAAAATATTAATTTACCACAAGCGGGATATAAATGTCAATTAAGATGAATTAGGTTTTGACATAATGCAGTCGCTTGTTTGGAGTCGCTGCATTTAAACCCCGAATTTTATTTCAAAGCAGACGAGATTTAGGTCATGTTTTCATTAGCGTTTGTGGCTTTTTAATGCAGGGGGGAAAATATCTACGTTACGGTCGTGTGTGTTAAATGGCAGAGGAAGATTTGGTTAAAGCGTTGGCCTGCTCTAAAATAGGCTACGCAAATAGAATCGCTACAACCGTCATATTGCTATAGTCTACCTGTAAATTTAAAATAGCTCGGCCTGGACACATTTCGAAATTGTGTTCTAAATTTAACACGTGACTTAATCACCATTGTAGGCTATTTAACGGATTTTACAAGGCTAAATTTAAATATAGGCTTATAGCCTTGTATGCTGTTTAGCAACAACTATTTACACCGCGAGCTTCTGTTTGTAGGCCTTGTTTTTCTTCCATAATAATTTTCCTTCAAAACAGTTTCCGTTTCATTAAATTATATCCTAAACAAACATTGCGTTATGATCGAAAAGGTCAACTCCAATCTCAAAATGAGCTTATATATATGTATTGAACATAGTTTCGGTCCGAGAATAGCGACTAGGCCCACATCCATCCATCCATATAAAACTATAAATCAGTTGTCAGGGGAAAAAAATCGTTTCGCTCACAGAATGCCATGGCGTTCACTCCTCTGTGACAGCAGGTTAATCTGAATGTCTCCCTCTCCAGCGACAGAGTCACAGCGACCTTTCCAACGCGTCTTTTAGAAGGAAAAATACATAATATCTTATATGATTTCTGTGCAACCCCCCCTTGCCTTCATTCTGAGGAGCGGTAAATTTATTTCTTTGCTCCGACGTGCAAAAAGCCCCATGCACCGCCGCCCTCATTTAGCCAAACGGTCTGTTTTTCATTGAGACGCAAAAGGTCAGCTTTGGAGTTTCTCTTTCAAAGCATCGTGCCTTCAACCTTTTTTTTGTGTCCAAAAAGCGAACAATAAAAGCCAAACCCTCGACTCCCCTTGAAATAACGGAGCCTTTTTTATCAAGCCTCTGAAACACCCTTTTTCCTTCAAGGGCTTAAGTGCTTTCATGTCCGTAATAACTTTGTATACAGCATATGTATACAGACTAAGCTACAACAAGGTGATAATAAAGCAGCTTGTAGTGGCAATGGGGAGGCCATAAGCCTTTAAGAATTAGCATAGGCTATAAAAGAAAAAGTGTTGTATAGCCTGAGAAAATTGATTTGCACTTCAATAGGTAGCCTATTAATGTGCCATAATTCTGGCCTTTACAAACCCCAAGTATAGTCTCATGAATGAATCCCAGCCAACAGGAATCCTAATTGTATAAGTTGCAAACTTTTTATTAGGGCAACCACTTCAAAATGTTTCTCTTGTGCCTCAAAAACTGATTACCCTGGTGGTCATAGACTCCATGACAGACTATAAACTGTGTTAATACTAGTCATTTGCTTACCGGTTTTTATACAAGCTTTGAGTGTGAGTTTGAGTGACTTAATTGGTATTAAAAAAAGGTTGTGGCACCATCACCATCTCTTATTTGGTAACTCGTCTTATTTTATTTATTCATTCATTCAACCATTATAACTATACAAAACAATACACTTCAAAATCCGGAGTAATTTTTTTCTCAGGGTGTAAATATTGACCTTTAAGGGTCCCCAGTCTGCGCGTGCGCACACACACACACACACACACACACACACACACACACACACACACACACACACACACACACACACACACACACACACACACACACACACACACACACACACACACACACACACACACACACACACACACACACACACACACACACACACACACACACACACACACACACAGATCGTGTTCATTATGTGGTCAACGGCCTCTGCAAAGTGCTATTCATCCTCCCTCAAGTGCTGCTCATATTGAATGTCATCGACGATAACGTGACCCACATAGACGGAGCTGAGGAGGCCGTGCAGAGTCAACACGTACGACATGGACCCCTAGGGGTCCTTGAGGGAGTTCCAGGGGGTCCCCGTGCAGCTCAATGCTCGTTATAGGAACCAAATGGACCCTCACGGGTCTGTAACTCTGAGAGCGTACAAATGGAACCGCTGACTTCACTGGATGTGAAGTCATCTTTGTACTATCTTTTATATCATTGTTCCTCAAAGTGTGCTCCTGTTGGTGGGGAGGGGGGGAGGGGGGGGTCAGGGCTTCCCCAATCAAAAGCACAGCATCGCAATCATTTTAACCACTTTGATGGCTATTAAAAAATAGCAGATCTAAGCTCACAGAGCGAGCTTGTACATCTGCTATTTATGAAAATGTTTGGGGAAAAAAATATATAGGCCTTTGTATGTATATATATACACACACACACATGTATAGAAACATGTTTGTATGATATTTAAATAATTTTGAACATGAATCTTCACTACTGGGTGCATGTCTCTGGCACAACACTTTTTCAAATAAATATCAATTGGGGATATATCATAAATATATCCCCATAAATATATCATAAACCACTGCTTTATGATATTGTTACTGTGCGCGCACGCACACACACACACACACACACACACACACACACACACACACACACACACACACACACACACACACACACACACACACACACACACACACACACACACACACACACACACACACACACACACACACACACACACACACACACACACACACACACACACACACACACACACACACACAAAACCAACCACCAGCGTTCACATTTGCATACGTGATCGCAACGCACACATACGGACATGATACAGACTGATTGTCGTAACGGAGTGCAGTGGAGCGGACGGGCATATGACAGTGAGCAGATCACATAATATAGTGTGTGTGTGTGTGTGTTTGGGGGGGAGGGGGGGGTAATTGCCTGTCTTCTGTGAACAGTTTTTGTCTCACAAATGCAGAAGCATGTTCACGTCATCACATGGTGTACAAAATGTACCCCCCAAAAAACTGTTCATTTGTAACATTCTCAAAATCTAAAACTTCACCGTTTTCTCCGTCTCACTGCAGCGAGGTCTCGCCACCAAGGCTTTTCCGACATAAAGGAATTGAATTTCCTTCCCTCGCTTCCTTCATCTCTCTATATACAAGACAGAGAGGGGCACTAAAACTTTCTCAGGGGCTGCAGTCAGTCAGGGCCCTGCCGTTCCTTCCGTGATAATGATAAGGCCCTAAATCCCTGTGTAGATTTGACCTTTGTCCTTTCTCTATTTTTAAACTGTCTTGTGCGTTATAAGTTGCGATCTGGCCGGTGGGGGGGTGGGGTTGGGGGGGATTAGGTGTATGTTTGGCCAGAGGTGACTCCGAGAGCCCTCCACTGTTGTGTTTGGCTGCTCTGCAAGAGCCACACAGCCGCCGGCAAGCCCCCCCCCCCCCCCCCCCCTCATCTGCCAGATACCCACAATCATTATGTTGTGTTTGTTATGGACGAGGAGAAAACCCTAAAGAAAACTCGAGGAATACATCAAGAAAGAAAGAAAGCAAGAAAGAAATGCAGACATAAATAAATAAATACTGAAATGCTTATATTATACCACTGAAGTCGTGCGACAAACGGCCCGAACATAGCCGAGCTATTTTTGAACATTAACATAATAAAAGAAAAGAAGACAGACAGACAGACAGACAGACAGACAGACAGACAGACAGACAGACAGACAGACAGACAGACAGACAGACAGGACGATAAAAGATAAGTGTGAGGAAGCATTACAATTTTGTTTTTGTAAAACTTGAATAAAACTGGAAAAAAAATAAAAAAAATAAAAATGTGAACTTGGATGTTATTGTTGGGACTTGGGAGTACAAAATAACAATGAGAGACACACATTGAATGTATGCGGTGGTTGCATGACATCTGCCATATCGAAGCAAGTCGTGCAAATGTTCCTTTCACCATATTTGTATAGCGGTGCTTCTCATGAATTCCCTCTTCTCTGCCCATGCAGTGTTTTGGATATTCAAATGTTCACACAAAGAGGTGCAGGGGAGCGTACTGTTGGGACAACAGAAACACACCACGGCTACACTGTCACAAACCCACTTAGTCTCTCGTTGTACACAAAGAAATCCCAAGCATAGCTTATGCGCTTTTACATAGCATTTACAATGTGCTGTATATCCAAACCAGGGTGCACGTAAATTCACTTTTCTATCAATAAAGGTGGACGAATGCATTCACACACACACACACTCACGCGCACACGCACGCGCACACGCACACGCACACGCACACACACAAGATGTTGTCATAACAAGGCCATAACGCCCATTAAGTGATGGCGTATATCCATCTTGGTTTACACTGTGCATTTAGTGAACTGGTAGTGAAATGACCTCATGGAGCCCTGATTAAAACCTGCTATTCAGACGCGACTGTTTGATGCATTTGAATGGCCATGCTATCTGTCATTTCCCTGCCCTCTTACATAGACAAACTAGTCCCTGCGGTGACAGTTAATGGGTTTGCCCCTCTGATTAATTGTGATGAATGGCGGCTCATTCATTATCCATTGTGCAGTTGTTGGCTCTGTGGGCTGTCACGCTGCGTGGTGCCGGAGACAAACAGTGAGTTTGTAGAGGGAAACAGACATTCCACTGCAGAAACAGGGTCACTACTGACCCCTATTGGGATGAGGGCCACATTAAGATGGCTAGATATAGATGCACTGAATACACGATGCATGCACACGCACGCACGCACGCACGCACGCACGCACGCACGCACACTTAGTATACACACTGTAGAATGAAGATATAATTAATAGTGAATTATTTCATATGAATTACATTTTGGTAGTAGGTTCTGAACAGCCAAAAGTAAGTGGAACTGGTATAGGACTTCAGGTGTAACTTATATATTTAAACCCTAAATTGACTGGATTCCCAAGGGTTTTGCTTCACAGTCGCATTCCATGTCTGTGCCCAAAATAACCGATCCACCATGCAGCTCACAGCGTGTTGCACTGCCACGCATTGTGGTCTTGCAGATCTGCTGTTTTCACCAGATGTTAGCCCCATAATAGGGAGGCTAGCGTTTCAAGTGGTTAAAATGGCTGTGTGTGTGTAGGCATTAGATTAGAGGTGGCTAAGCTGAGGCGTGGGTTCTGGTGTGGTTAAGGTCAGGGTGAGGGTCCGGGAGGGCGGTCGGCCCGCAGTCAACCAATTTGATCGTGCGACCTCAAACCCCCCGGATTCAGGGCTTGTCGAAATGCGGTACCAGCGCCGGGTTCAGAAGCCACGACCTGAAAAATAAGACGTCCATTTTCTGTATTGACTCTTGAGGTAATATGAGAACCACATGAAAACTGTTGCTGCGAGCAGCGATCACAGGGTCTAAACCCATATGGGAATGTTAATAATTTAGGGCTGTCAAGGGTCAAGAGCGGCATGGGAATGCTGGGAATGTCCAAGGCAAGAGGTTCTGACAATCAGAGCAGGGCTCCTCCCGATAGGAGAATTATCCACAGAGATTATGCCAGTGTTATTCCGCTTCCATCTTTGCAGAAGCATTATTATGATTGGTTAGGCTTTCAACTGCCTTTGTTCGGCTTCTGTTGTTGCAAGAGATGAAATGTTAGAGCGAGTGTTCCTCCTGCCCCTGGCACGCACGCACGCACGCACGCACGCACGCACGCACGCACGCACGCACGCACGCACGCACGCACGCACGCACGCACGCACAGACCATGATGTGCAGTGAATATAGCTCTGTGGACCTGATTTCAGAACTTCTGTTTTTTGGTCTATTCAAATATAATTTCTCATATTGGCTGTTTACACACGGTTCTTTTTCCAGTTTTGTCCATTTGAAATTTTTTGATAATTTTACAATTTATAGGAGAATTCAAGGATTAGGCCTACAGTACAAGACGGGTGAAGAGCCATTCTGTATCATGGAGTAATATTGAACCATTGAACCCTACATACATTACTGTGGTTGACCGGAGTCCCCCAGGGGTCTATATTTGGCCCCCTCCTTCTTCTCCTCTATACGGTTATTTTTGGTGAACAGATATGGTTGTTCACCAAAAATAACTGTTGTATAATCTCCTTCATTTTTGCCAAATATTAACCTATTATGACGCGCCCAGAATAGAGCTGCTAGGGTTCATGTGGTTAATGCTTCGAGTACAGTTTGTAGCATTTCATAGGAAACTGAGCAAACTAACTCCAGACCTAATCCCAACAACCCCCCCCCCAAAGAAAATAGCGGTATTTGTCCGTTTCCCTCGCCTAAATGTGGAGAGCGAGCACACACACACACACACACACACACACACACACACACACACACACACACACACACACACACACACACACACACACACACACACACACACACACACACACACACACACACACACACACACACACACACACACACACACACACACACACACACACACACACACACACACACACACACAGAGAGAGAGAGAGAGAGAGAGCACCCTGCACCTTGACAAGATCTGAGGCCAGATATTTGATTTACACCGGTAGGGTCAAAGAGAATGCATTAGGGCCTTTTGGAGTGGAGGCGCAGCGAACGGGCAAGAGTTATAAAGTGGGCCAATGGATGCTGACACATGGCCCTTCATAACAATCAGTGGAAGAGTTAGATGCACTGGCCTTGACCCCCCTCGCTAATGCCGGCTGCACACTAGACAACTGTTGCCATCGTGCTCCACTGCAGTGTTTACACAACATGACCGGCGTTGAGGAAAGAGACCATGCAGCTATAGGGCACAGACCAAGGGGTCATCCGCGTAACGACGCGTAGACTCGCCCTCGCGGTATCTCGTGTCGCATCTCGCGGACGGCATGACGACCACTTCCGTGTAGCAATAACAAGGAAATCCAGGTTCACTCAGCTGTGAAAGCAAAAACAAACGTCATCATCATGGAGACGAACGTGCAGGTTGACGCTGCTCGCCAACAACTTGAACGCTTGTGTGGCTCGCGTCGCGAGATGAGATCAACAGGGAATAAAATACAGCATTATACAGTTATATACACGTCTCATATGAGATTTAGCCTAAAAAAAAAGACGTGAACATTGACCTAAAACATTTGAGCAGGCATAGCTGCATCAGATGTTAAAGTAATTTGGATAGCATGCTTAACATTAAACTACTATCTACTACTACTATCTAGCGGCCCTAAATAGGGCAAACATTCTAAGTAGAGGCTATTGTCATCTAATCAGGAGAGAGAACCCATTTATCAGTTCCAGTTGCAATTTTGGGTGTCCTTTTTCCCCCGGTCACTTCAATTTCATCCTGTTTACTAAAGAGCTGGAGAGATGGGAGACCCTGTTAGTGCACAAACACTTTGTAGCAGTGGTTCCCAAAGTGGGGTCCAGGGTCCCTGAGAGATCCAGGGGGTCCATTAGGAACCAAATGGACCCTTATGGGTCTGTAACTCATGTACAAATGGAACCAAATGAACCACAACGGGTCCATTTGGTTCCATTTACACTCTCAGAGTTAAATTAAAGGACCACTTCACCACTTTTCAACTTCTGTTCCTATAATTGGTCCTAACTAATGTTCATGATAAAATACCACCATTTTTTTCTACTCAGTCTGTGTCTCATAGGAAGGCTGTGGGCAGTTCAGAAACCCGTCCACCAGTGACATCATCGATGGTGAATCCAAGCTAATAGAAACGGCAGGCTTTCTTTTCCTGAAAAGTTACAATGCAAAAGTTGAAGCCATCGTTCTCACGATAATAAAAATCTAAATATATGTTAAAACAAATCTTGTTTAAAATAAATCTGCCTAATGATGATGTCACTGGTGGACGGGTGTCCAAACTGCCCAAAGCCCTCCTATGAGAGACAGACTGAGTAGGAAAAAATGGTGGTGTTTTATCATGAACATTAGTGAGGACCAATTATATGAAGAGATGTTGAAAAGTGGTGAAGTGGTCCTTTAACTTTCAGTTTACAATACTAATTGGGGTCTCAGAGATAGAAATGCCATTAAACGGGGTTCCGTAGCATAATTCATCTCAAACTGGGGGTCCTTGAAATTAAACGGGTTGAGAATCACTGCTAGAGCCTCTAGCAGTGAGGCTGCTAGAGGCTCTTATGGGGGTCTTTTCAAATGGGGGTCCGCAGGCCAATGACTTGACATGAAAACGTTTGGGAACTACTGCTCTATAGCTTAATTATATATAGATTAATGCTCTATAGATTAATATAACAGATATTTAAAGGTTATTTATCAAATTGCATCTGACAGTATAATATAAAACAGAACATCACTTACAGGCACCTTTAAGTAGTAATAGCACTGTCAAATCTGTGGGTTTTTTTGTTGTTATTATTTTATATATAGCCGCCCTAGACATTGCATGGTTGATTCGTAGTGATGATAGAAAGAGCTTTATGTGGCAGACTTTCCATAACCTGGACTCGGCAGTCTGCCCTAGTTCATTCATTCTGTTTTCAAAACAATCCTTCACACCTGAACTAGACTGACCTTGTATGTTCACATGAAATGCTATGGTTCGCACACACGCGCGCACACGCACACACGCGTGCGCACACGCACGCACACGCACACGCACACGCACACACACACACACACACACACACACACACACACACACACACACACACACACACACACACACACACACACACACACACACACACACACACACACAGAGTTTCACCAAATGGTAAATGGGGCATTTATATAGCACTTTTTATCCTAACTTCGGCATTAACTCTATGGGAGCCCGGGATCGAACTGGGAACCTTGCGCTTCTCAACCGGCCGATCTACTGGCCACTCTTCCCTGAGCCACAGCTGCTCTATGCAGATAAAAACCCTGTTCCAGCATCACTGGCGGGCGGTATATCTAATGCCAAAAAGAAGAAAGAAAGAGTTGGATATCATATAACTCACTATCCTATTATCCTACAGTACCCACAATTCATTGTTGATTAATTGAATACATAGGACCACAATGGAAACAAGTCCCCGGGACCTTTTTGTGTTGTCCTCTCTGACTGTACCTTGTGTCGTTTAAAATCTGGACTAATAAAGTAATCAATCAATCAATCAATTAATTAATTGTGAAGGCTTGGTGGCTCACAGCCAGTATACCCGAGGAGTGTGAACAGATTTGACACCATGTATCGATCAAAAAGTACTCTTAATTTGTATTTAAGTAAAAGTATCATTTCATAGTATTATATGAAAATGTACTTAAAGTACCAAAATTAGAAAGGACTCATTGTGCAGAATGTCCCATTTCACAAGTTTTCAAATGCAGAAATGTACATAATATATAGGGCTGAAGTTGTCAAAATCTACAAAGTAATGCTAAAGTTTTCAAATAATTGCAGTGGTGTAAAAGTGCAATATTTGCCTCTGAGATGTAGTGGAGTAGAAGTGCTAAAAATGGGAAATACTCTAGTAAAGTAAAAGTACCTCAACATTGTACTTAAGTACAGCAGTGGTTCCCAAACCTTTTCATGTCAAGGACCCCCAAATTGACACTAATTAGCCCACAGACCCCCATTTGAAAAGATATGCCAGGGACCCCCAAAAGAGAAGATTTGTACGGCTCTAACAGTGATTTTCAACCAGTTTCATTTCAAGGATCCCCAGTTTGACATGCATTAGGCTACGGACCCCCATTTAATGGCATTTCTATCTCTGGGACCCCATATTGTAAAATGAATGTTAATTTAACTCTGAGAATGTACAAATGGAACCGTTAGGGTCCATTTTATTCCATTTGTACACTCTGAGTTACAGACCATAAGGGTCCATTTGGTTCCAAATTATCATTTAGCTGGAACTCTTTCAAGGACCCCTAGGGGTCCCCGGACCCCACTTTGGGAACCACCGAAGTACAGTACTTAAGTAAATGTAATGAGTTACTTAATCCCACCACTGCCAATCTGTATGGTAAAGTGTGTTAATACATTAGCACATCTGCAGTGGTTGGAGGAGTGGAGGTCTCCCTATACTCTTCCATAGAGAAATAGACAGGGTCTACTTCTCAATGCATCAGAATCGGATCAGGAGCCAAAAATCGTGATCGGGACATCCCTAGTATCAATATTATATCCAGATCATGATGTTAGACTGGATATTGTCTGTGATTTGGGATATTATACTATTGTGATATGGCATAAACGTGTTCTATAAAATATAAATATCGGATCAGGAAAAATCGGTATTGGAAGATGCTCAAAATCAAATGATCGGAATCGGATCGGGAGCAAAAGAAAGGTGATCGGGACATCCCTACTGATGCTCATAAACATCCTGACCCTGACCCACGTGGAGGATAGCCTCTTGCATGAATGGTAGGAGTTTGATCTCCCACGTGTGTGAGAGCCAGATTCCAATCCCATGGCCACGGGACATAAAACCTATATGGATCGCAGCTTTGAGCTGTCGAAGATAACTGCCGAACCCTGAACTTTGAGAAACCCAATCGTATGCTTTCTAACAATAATAAAAAAAAAAGATTTAAAATCTTTTCACCGTGTGAGTTGTGTGAGATGTTATCTTTTTGTTCAATGTGGAACACTGTGATTTACGCACAGCTCCCATCCCCTCTGTTCACCACACCTTGGCAAGCTTAAAAAAAAAGAAAAAGAAGAAGCAGCAGAAATAAGATATTCAACTCTCCCATTTCATGCTTTCAAGAACCTTTTCAAACGTGTGTCATTGTTGTTAATCTTTGTATGAGCTAATCATGTGGGCATATAACATAATACATGCCTCTTGGTGGGGATTTTTATACAAGATACTATGCAATCTCACGCACGCGTGCATTGCATTTTTTTCCTTTTGGTAGGCTATGGGTGTCCCCAGGGACCGCACCGAAACCTTGCAGCACCTAGGCTATGGGTGTCCCCAGGGACCGCACCGAAACCTTGCAGCACCGGTGCCATTCTCTACCCACTGAACCACACAGGGCAGTTCGTAGTTCGGGTATTATTTTCACTCCTGGCATTCCTATTTCGGGCATGTCATTGTAGGCAGAACATAGATAAAATAGCAGCTATACAAAGCTTGTATACAATGTGTCACGCGATGCCCTGTAAGCTTGCGCATGTAGTAGATCTGCTATTTTTGGTATTTGTCATAAGACCAAGTACGTTATGGCGTAAGTGTTTAACAAAGACATACGGTACAAACACAGCATCTGTCAAGCACACGAAAGGGAGCAAGCCAACTGTACCTGTATGTCCTGTGTATTTGTACTGTATGTTATGTTATGTTGCACTGCTGTAATGTTGTTGTATGTATAGGACCCCCTCTAAAACGAGATGCTGCATCTCAAGGGGCCATCCTCTCAAATAAAAATAAAAATTCTTAGATGATGATTGTAATTTTGCGGTGGAATAGAGGGCAAACTCCTTTTCCCCATGGGACGTACACAGTGGCATACAGGGAGGAAAGCCAATAAACATACAGTACTTAGCCTTCGTCTGTCTTTATGAGACAGCATAGACGGACCATTCCTCCCATACGTTCTCCTTTCTACCTCTCTTTCTCGCTCTCCCTCCAACATTTCTCTCTCACACTTGCTCGCTCACTTTCTGTCCCTCCCTCCCTCTCTCTCTCTCTGTGTCTCTCTCTCTCTCTCTCTCCGCCCTGCTCCACAGGCCTGTGTGTTACCACCAGCCTCTCTGAATGTTTACATCACTTTTTACAACTCCGGGATGACAGACAAAGACCTGCTAGGGCCCGAGTGCTGCTCTTCTGATTACACACACACGCGCGCACACACACACACATGCGCGTACCCACGCATGCATGCGCAGACACTCGCGCGCTTGCATGCGCATACACTCGCACTCACGTCTGGACAGCGTCAGGCAACACTTCAAAGTGCAGGATCCCCCTTTTTACAAACCATATTAGGCTCACATCAAAGCAGGGTCTGCACTTCAAACCAGAGTTTTGTAGTCAAAAGCACATCTCTCCCCTCCACAGCATGGTGATGAAGTACCAGAGAGCAGAGAGCCGAGCATTGGACCTGCCAGGGGTGTATCTGGACAGAAATATTACAACCTGGACCCAAAGTGAGGGAAAGAAGAGAAATTTAGGTGCTGGAGTTATGACCCCGGCTGCTCTCCAACGCGAAGATGTTGCTGAAGACCAAGGATTTTTTTCCTGAGTGTATCAGTGTCAATCACTGTGCTTAAGAGTCTATAATAAAGTAAAACGAGAGATCGGTCATTATCTGAGTTCATCTGGGAGCTTCGCTGATTGCTTTCTTTTCTTTCGTGGTTCAAAGCCCTTTTTGTCAGCAGGAGAGGTTGAGGCGGATAAGAGCGGCTTGTGTTTATTTGTTTTTAATTTCATAATTTCCTGGTTGCTTCTCCCCCCCTTTGTTTATGCAGAGCATAAAACGGGGAGCTCACCAGTTCAAGGGAATCCTATTCTCTCCTCCTTTAGCTAATCTCTCCATGAACAGCACTTCAAAGCGTCACGCCATGCCCCACGTAGCTGCTGTTGCTTCAGCGAGCTTCACACTCGAATTCCCATACATGCAAGCCCTGCTAAAATGCTGGATGTGTCATTATGGACAATAGCGCTGTCAGAGAGCTCAGGACCCCATACATCAAGACTTCCTAACCACGTAACCATGGCGGCAGCCAAATAAATATACGGTACAGGTCATTGCGTACAGTGGCTTGTTGACAAAGCAGCCACGCCATACATCTTTCTGACAACAGCTGTGTGCATCGATAAATAGAGCGGCACCCAGCCACCCACAGCTATGTGTACATGCTGCAGCCTACATTCTGTTCCCACCGCAGCACGGAAGCATTTCTTCCAGCCAGGTATCGTAGTGTCGCGTCACATCACGTCTCATGGCAAACACCATGTGTACATGTTAGCCACCAGGATGTGAACTAGGGTCTCTTGCAGGGGAAACCAAACACCAACCGCTTATCCAAAGAGGAATGCCCCCCTCCCCTTATACCTCCAGGGCAAGAGAGATATTAGGCTTATATATATATATAGACCATATTAATGCACTAAATGCAGTGAGGAAAATTCAGTTTCAGCTTTACAAAGCAGATGGATGAGTGCTCAGGTGATCATATTGAGCACTCGGCGGGGGGGGGGACGGGGACGGGGGGGGGGGGACGGGGGGGACATTAAGGACATACATGGCCATGGCAGGAAATCGAACCTGAGACCTTCTGTTTTCCCAGGCGGCCTCTCTACCTATTCAGCTGTGGCTACCAGCTATGGGCCACAGGCAGGAGGTACTCTGCAACATGCGCATGGAAACCGATCGCCAAGTGGTGTAATCTGTTGTATAACAAGACTATTGTATAAGAGCTTGAAAGGTAACACCGTGACAACAAGTTACTGGTGGTTGTTTTGGTGCATTGTTGTTCCACGCAGATATTTTGTTTCCAATCTATAGCTACCGATAGGCTTGTATAAACATGGCACCATTCACGAAACTCCTGCCAATCAACCTCAGTGCTTTGTGCAACATTGTGTTAGTTATTAATGCTGTGTATTGTGGGTGGGGGGTGGGGTACGTTATCGGACATGTTTGGGAAAGCCACACAATATAGGAACACTGAATGCTCCAGGTGACTCACTGGTATCATTTGGCAAGAAATGATCGGAAACTCGAGCAATTCGAAAGGTGGGGTCGGAATAGATCACTTTTTTTTTGTGGCTGCTTTTCCTAGGCCACTCCTCGACCCTGACAAGCAGCCATCTAGGCCATGCATTCACCCACACTTCTTTAATCTTTGTTTTTACGTACAACTGCTTTCACAATTTGCAAAAAAAGGGCAACTCCCTGCCTGGTGGCTTGCCTTTAGAGAACACCACCAGTCAATTCACCATACAAAAGTCTCATAATTCATCACTTCCTCCGTTGCGGTTACACTTATCAAAAATGAATTGGTTTTTTGACACACACCCGGCCGGGGTGCAGCCGGTTCTGTTTTGGGTCACCTGCTTGGAGCTGTGTGAGCCCTGCGGTGGATACACCTCCACTATTGTTGCACAGCCCCACAGGCTGCATTTCTCACAGGTCACAATGCATAACATGTTCCCACGCATAGCTGCGGTGTCGTAACACATGTCATGGAAATCAATGTGTGCGCTTTTGTGTGCACAGAGTCGTGCTCACTTTGTGTGTGCAAAGAGCCAGAAGCTTCGCAATCAATGGCACATGGGCATGGCCGACACAAACAAACGACTCTAAAATAGTTGTTCGTTCCAAACAATTTGGGAGAGGCATCCTGCTGAAGTGTGAGTGAATGTACGTGAACAGGTTACGAATTGTTGTGTGACCTTGCTCTGTTTAAGCTGGTGGTGGTGGTGGTGGTGGTGGTGGTGGGGTGGGGGGGGGGGGGGGGGGGGGGTGGGGGGGGGGGGGGGGGGGGGGGGGGGGTTGCTAACACGCTAAAGGCTAAAGGGACCCTTTTCTATTTCAGTGCCGTCTGCCTCTCTGTCTGATCTGGTCGTTACCCATTTACAATAGTGGGCTCAGGGGTAGAGTGGCCGGATGGTAACCGCAAGGTTGCCAGTTCGAACCCGGGCTCCCCCCAGAGTTGGTGTCGAAGTGTCCTTGAGCAAGTGCTGGTTGGTGCCTTGCATGGTTTCCGCCGCCTTCGGTGTATGAATGTGTGTGTAAATGGTTGAATGTAATGTATCTATGTAAAGCGCCTTGGATAAAGGTGCTATATAAATGCACCATTTACAATGTGATGTGCAGTCCAATTCTCCCTGAAGTAATGGGGAAAGCACATACTGTATAGTACACAATGCTTCCCTTTAAATGGGTTGTATTTGGAGAGGTATATCTCCAGAGAAAATGACTTTGAATTGAACCATCAAGTTAATATTCAGGTTCATGCATTGATTAAATATTATTTTTGGAAGTAGCTCATTCAAAGAACACACACTCACTCAAAAGACCCTGAAGCATGCCCATTTCCACATTCACTCCCAGGTTCTTTGTATGCGGAACGACTCAGTCCAAGACTCCAAGGTGTACTGGTCGTCGCAAAGTAAACTAGAGGCAGCAACTCCCACTCATCAAACAGGTATGTGTGTGTTGTCTTTCCTCGCAGGAGGGGACGCGAAGGAAAATTCTCGGAGAGTTGTTTTAGCAGTGTTTGGGCTTCCCTCCAAGGTCCTCATACCATCCCTAGGCTGTCCTGCATCCCTAGGCTGTCCTACCTCCCACACACAGGGCCCGGGGCACCAGGGGGATGACGGAATCCCTGCAGGGATTAACACAAAGTCCTCTAATGGAGCCAGAGGTGGAGACACCGCGCGCAGAGCTCACCGAATTTAAAGATCACAACTTTAAGCTTTAAGTACTTAGGATGGATACTCGCCGAGTCTGGCTCCCGGTTCACGGCTACGCAGCCAGAGTTTGTGTACATTCTGAGGGTTAAATGGTAATTGTGTGAAATGGAAATTGGCATTAGGAGTTGGCAATTGTTTGCAACGTCCCATTACGGTTTTAGTGGGTTCGGCTTTCAGGCCCGCTGATAAACTGTCAGGTGGTAATGCAAAATGAGACACTCCTGAGGTGGGCAGCGGCCGAAACATCACCTTTTCGTGAAAGGAGCTCCTAGCTGAGGCAGACGTTTGAGACCCACTTAAGCCGTAATCTATAGTTTATCGCATAGTTTGTAAACAGTGTTGTGCGAAGATAGCCGACCGATAGTTTTGCTATTTAAAAAAATTATGTTTTGGACATTAGCCAAATAAAAGATAAGGATACTATAGGCTGAAAGTGGGTATTCAAAAGCCTGACTGGCAAAGCGAGCGGTTCACCGTTGGTGCCCTGCCTGCCAGGCTGCCACTCATTTCCAAATGCATGGAGATCGATCAACTATCAAAGTAAAAAATCCGGGTCAAAGATAAAGTAATAATAATAATAAAGTATGAGGAAATGGTGGCCTGTCGCTGTTTGAACAGGGATTTATAATGTGCTCCAAACCAAACAGAGTGGACAAAAGAGGCAAAGAGAGATAGGACACACATCCTCTCTGACATGGTCAGCACTAGCCCTGCTATTGGGCATTAACAGGGATCTAATGAGCTAATTGCCATTAGTAATGGTTGTTATCTGAGTGGCTTAAGTGAGGTACTATCGCCCCCAGTGTGTGTGTGCGTGCCTGCGTGTGTGTGTGTGTGTGTGTGTGTGTGTGTGTGTGTGTGTGTGTGTGTTGTCCTCGCCCAGAGGAGAAGCTGTTGGGTAATCCTGTGTTGACCAGAGGGCTTCGTGGCCCATTACAGGTCACAGCTCTAGACGAAGCGTAAACAAATTCCTAACTAACGAGGGATGAGGAGGGGAGGGGAGGGGAGGGGGACCACCCCCCCCCCCCCCCGCCACGTTGCTGTGCTCTCGTTTCCTCAAGGCGCTCCTGATCATACAGATAGTCGTGTAGGGTTGGTGTGTAACGAGAGACAACTTTAATTGACTTTGTCCTCTTCTCTGCCTCCCATTATCCCCGCTACACAGGAGGTCTAATTTAAAAAAAACTGATGACCTGGCACACCTAGAGGCTAGAAGAAGTGCAGCCCTCGCTCTCAGCGTTCGTTGGGATTCGTGCACGGACCTGCAAGGAAGCGTCGACGTTGCTCGTCTTCCCTGTGTCTGTTATAAGTGCGGGTGGAAAAAAATAGGATTATTAACCGTTTGTGGCCCCAAACGCAAATAGTTTGTACCACACCTCTGTTTGGAAAGAGAGCACTGTTTCATCAGCTGCACCTGCCTGACGACTCAAAGTCATAGTGCTTTTTATTTCAACAAAAACATTTCACTATTCAAAAAAGGACCGTTTCCCTTTCCATATAATAGGATATCCCACACAATATGTAACTGTTTTTAGATCGTTTTGAAATTTGTCTTTTATTTGTAAACCTATGTAATTCACCTTTCTGTTTTTCTTTTCCTGATCTTCTGATGTATTGTGATGTTTTTCTATGTGATGTTGTGTTATACTCGACGACACTGAAAATTTGTTTGATTACTCAGTGTGTTTTCGAGAATAGATAAAACTTGAATGAATGAATATCCAGTCCACTAGGTATTCAAATAAATGATATATACTGTATGTTTACAATTGGATCACACAGTTGTGTTTTTGTCAATTATCAATCATTGACAATAAAATGCAGGTAACAACCCCCCCCCCCCCCCCCCCCCCCCCCCCCCCTTCCTTCCAGGAAACTCTATGGTATTCTTTTTGTATGAGACCTAATTTCTAAATGACATTTTGACCCAGGGCTGCACTTGAGCTGACATTTCCTCTCCTCCCTGCAAACCCCCCTGATTGGTTTACACAGGGAGCCCGCTGACAGTAGACTGTAAGACCTTCCATGTTAACACGTAGATCAGATAAGGACAACATTCCCACCCTCAAGACTAGTGACTCTTACAGTATCTCTCACACATCTGTCCTCATGCTCAGACAATGCATGGCAGGAGTGGGAAGCCATGCAGGCCTAGCAGGTTGTCTTGGACTTAAGAGCATTGTTTCCAAAACACTGGGTCAGGACCCACATGTGGGTCACAGACCCGTTTTCTTTTACTATACCTACAGTTAAAAAGCAAGGCTTGTGCACACCTACAGGCGACAGGTGCGTAGGAGAGGGTAAGGTTGCCCGACAATGAAAAAGAACACCCACACACCGTCTTCAATTGCAGTGAAAAAACTTGTATCACTGCAATTGAAGACAGTAGTACGCGGGTGTTTTTATTTTTTCTTTCACTATACCTACGGTTGAAAAATATATATATATTTCAAAAGATTTAGTTTTTTAAATATATTATTTTTAAAGAATTTTATAATTTTTTAAAACAACCGAACAAACAAATCTAAGAAATTCCATTTAAATAAAAAAAAAGAATAATTAAGAAGTAGTGAAAGTAGGCAATCTACAAGCTCACACCGCGGCACGAAACGACACGTTGTGTGCTTGTAGATCTGCTATTTTCACTAGTTTGGGTACCGGCGGGCAAACGTCTAATCTCTCTTTTGGGTCACGGGCTAAAAAGTTTGGGAACCACCGTCTTAGAGGTACAATCTGTCTTTTCAACATGGCAGCGGCCGGGCCCTAGTCCCGTGAACCCTAAAAAGGTTTCGCCTCTGAAAGATGAGCGGTGTATCTTTCCGCTGGATGTCAACGTTTCTTAGAGGCAAGGGAGTTTGAGTTAATGAGCACAGTGATGAGTTGCCTAATTAATTATAGTTATACTGAACAATTATAATCCAATTTCATGTTTTTCCACAACATTATTATAGGCATTAGCTGCTGATTTCTAATGACAACTGCTCGTTTCTGACGAAAGGTTCAAATCCTTCAAATCACACGCTACATACGCATATGTTACTTTAAAACGATGCATTAATTGTTCCACATTCCTGAAGTCGAAGACATCCCAAAACAAGAATCACAGCAACTGTCAGCAAGCCCACAGTGTTTCACTGAGTGAAAGCGCACACTCTGCACAGCATATGAATAAGCTGCCCCCGGTTCGAATCCAACCCAAGGCGCTTTGCTCCATATTATCCCCCATCTTTCTCCCACCCTTCCTGTCTCTGTTTTCACGGTATACCTGAAATAAAGCATAAAGCCCTGAAAATAAATCTCAACAGTCCCCATTTTACTTGACGTTTCTACGAAATTAAACGACTGCAGAAAGCCCATAGATCAGAGTGACGTTATCTCACAGGATGGATTGAATTGATGTGCTGTAACCAGCCGTGAATGACACAAGCCACAGATTAAAAGATGCTATCTGAGACGGTCGCCTGAAGGCTACAATAACTCACAAATGTTCATTCGAGTTTGTGATCATAGTATCTTGTATATTCACTTTCAAACCTACATGGTGTCACTATTTTGCGCATAGTCAAAAAGATAAAATAAGAATTAAAAAAGAAAAAGACTGGTAATTGTACTGGTATTTTCATACAACAAAGTATATAGAGCTTAAGGTTAAGTACTGCCACGCAACATGCACGCACCCCCCCAGTGCTGTCTCTCAAATCACAAAACAATGGCACATAACTGGAGATCTTCCTGTCTGACACAGCAGAGCGAGAGCCGGAGGGGTCCAGGACGGTGTCTCCCTCTGACGCCACGCATGTCATCCCAACATGTCACACATGTCAGCTTCATTTTAACACCTCGGCGAGCATGATGAGGGCGGACAAACCAGCAGCTTTTAGCTGACTGACAGACAGCCGAGCCTCCCCTGGCCTGGCTGTCACCAAGCAGACACAGAGGCCTGTGACACCCAGGTCAAATAGTGAGGCAATAATAATACAGGGAGGAGGAGGAGGAGGAGGAGGAGGAGGAGGTGATTAGACCTCTGGCAAGAAGAGAGACAGACGGGGGGGGGGTGTCTGGCAAATGGCACCGGATCAAATTGTGCGAACTGATACAGAGCTCCGGTCAGAGTTGTCAACCTTGGCGAAAACTAGAGTTTTCAGCAGGCCCGAAAATTAAGTCCCGGCCCTCTACCTGGGCCCTCATCAAACCCTGTACACTCAAGACACTTCCCCCGTTGCCACCCTTAGGTCTCCATACATGGAGCTGACCTCATCAAAGTTAAACCCTGTACACTCAAGACACGCTCCATATATGGCCCTCAGGTGTCTTACTGGTAGTATACTAAACTATTATAATCAAGATTCAAAATGTAATCACATTTTATCTATAATGACAACGTAATGCCGCTTGAAGAGTAAAAGTTATTCACAATTCACTTACATTTTTAGGTAGGTGGCCTCACTAAAAGTTATTCGAAAATCAATTCACTGTTCAAGGATCCTGAAGCAGAAGACCCATGCATGATTCGCACGTGCACTGCACCTCGTTTTACTTTGAAGTTTCAGTGAAACTACTGTATAACCCACAGTAGAAGCCCATCGATCAGAGTGACGTTATCTTCATCACAGGATGAATTTAACTCACTGTAACCGCCCGTGAGAGTCGATCACAGATGCTATCTGAGACAGTCGCCTGGAGGCTACAATACTTCACAGATGTTTGTTACGGTTATGAGCATGATATAATGGGTAAGCACAGCAGCACCGCAGCACCTCTGGGCAAGAGGGGCCGACAAATGGCACCGGATAGCTGTTGGTGAGCTGCTTTGTTTTCAATCGCTAGTTTAACGTGTTTTTTAAATCATCATGCTATGTGTTTAGTAAATGATATGGCCCCGTTAATTTAAAAATGAATCATAAAGTAGGGTATGTTTCTAGTGTTTCTATACTGGTTGTAGTGAAGACCCACCCTCGCTGTGGTTTCAGCCAATAGCATTCCGTTTGCATTTCGGACCGGATATAGAAAGAAACCAATGGAGCAACACTGTCGCTGTCCAATCATTGTTACAGTCTATGAGACAGACGATAGATACATTTAATAAAAACACAGGAATTGTATGTAATGAAATGTATATATTCCCCGTGCAGACTAACAGTGACTACATCCTCCATGCAGGTCAAGTGTGGGATTGTTGGTTTAGAAAATGGAGGGTTTGGTGCAGCTCTCATGACAGGCAAACAGACTGTCATGTCATCACTCTCCAAACAAAAGGAGCAGGTTCCATACTGGGCTGCAAACCACAGAGAAAATGGCACCTTAAGTTCTGCCATGTGGTAATGGCATGAAGGAAAAGACTATGCATGCTGGAGAAAAACACAAGCACACACACAAGCACACACACAAGCACACACACACACACACACACACACACACACACACACACACACACACACACACACACACACACACACACACACACACACACACACACACACACACACACACACACACACACACACACACACACACACACACATGCCACACTTAAGTAGTGACAGACACGCACATGCATTTTTGCCGTGGTTAACACATTTGATGCTTTAGACTTGTATACCCGTCCTATTGTCCTACATATGTGAGGTGCGGAGGACGAGTATATGCTCGTCTTAAGGCGTTTAATATCAATATAAGAATGCCTCGCTATTTTCCATTTTTGGAATCACTCCGGTTGCTAGGGCCTCGCCTGCGCTGTGTCTGCGCGACCAACTCCATTAGCTTCTGTATTAGCCACAGCCTTTTCATGCTCTTTTCTTGGAAAATACGGCGCTGTCCGTGATGTTGATCAGATTGCCGATGTTCGGAGGTCATTTCAGATTTTCCGGTGATCACGATTGGAATATTGGCGTTTTACGGAGCAATGATTAGCATCATACTAAAATTGCTTCCCATCACGTGGCACCCAAGCGCCACCACTTTTATCCACCACTCATTGTGCTTAAAACCTATTCTGTCCTCGACGGCTTATGTTTATATGCAAATAAACTAAACTCAAAAGTTTAAAGTTTAAAGTTCAGTCAAAGCAGTCGTCAACGTGCAAGGCCGCCGGCTGCTCGCCGTGGGCACTCGCCTCAAGGCCTCGCTGTCAGCGCACCTGCCTTGTTGTCAAGTGATGTTATAATCACACCAAGGAGTGTGTGCTTTGCAAAATATACTGGTGCAAAAGCCACACACGTGTGACAGACACAGATCTGTACACTGGCAAGCGAGCAGACAGGTTGCAGTCACACACACACACACACACACACACACACACACACACACACACACACACACGCACGCACGCACACACGCTTAATTTCGGCTTTCAACTGCACGATCAAGGAGTACTTGATCGTGATGAGTCAATTGATCAAGCACCAATAAGCACAATGCCTCCATTGATGACCTCTCTTTATCAGTGACGGGTCAGTAATAATGGTCAGTAAAAGACCCTGGAACGATGCATGGCAGAGGTGTTTGTCGTGAGGGAAGACCTCTGGGGTCAGACTGCTGCTGTCGCAATGCAACGCCTGAGGCTGATCATTCACCCCGAGTCAACACTGACTGAGAGGACGTAGTACGCACGCACGCACGCACGCACGCACGCACGCACGCACGCACGCACGCACGCACGCACGCACGCACGCACGCACGGGTCAGTGTTGTCACGCCCTGTGTTTACCCACCTAATGCTATGGTATACAACGCGAGCGCAAGGACAAAGCACTCACAACCTCCACACAACAGATGTAGATCTGTCAGAACAGAATAAGGCCTGTGTCAACCAAATCTCAACCAACTAACGTATTGTACACGCTTACGCACACATGTTAACTTGGTAAGCACAGCCACACATCACGCACAATTACAAGGACCAAAAAATAAATCGCATTGGTGAGGGTGTGCATGCTTGCAGCAGACACATTCAAGCAAGGATGCACGCACACATGCACACACGCACGCACGCACGCACGCACGCACGCACGCACGCACGCACGCACGCACGCACGCACATCAGAGTTACAGCACAAAATTAACCCCTGCCCCCCCTCCTCTCTTCTCACATGCCATGTGCTGTTAATAAAAACTTAATACGCAGTCGGATGAATCCTTCTGCAGATGGATGGATTCCACGGATTCCTTCCATCAGCAGGCCTATGGGTACAGTACATGTGTACGCACGTGTGCACGTGTATTCGTGTGCGAGCGGGTTTTTGCACGCACAAAGTATCCGTGAGTGCAGTGCAATCAAATGATGAAGTTACCACTGTATGGAGACGCCACCAAACCAAACTCCCATCCCCTCCTGTCACGTCTATGTCTCTCTCTCTCTCTCTCTCTCTCTCTCCCTAGACAAAGTACTCAACCTCAGTACTTCAGTACTCCTGGTGAATATTACTACTACAGTAACTACAAGTGAAACCTGCTTATTCAAATTTGTACTAGAGTTAAAATGCTGCAGTGCTTGCTTTTAAAAATAAATTAGTGCAAATTACAAAGTAGGTTTCCTTTTTAAAATCAACGCATTTATGTATTGAAATGTATTAACCATCCCCCCCCCCCCACCCCAAAAAAGCTGACCCAATAGGGCTTAAGTAGTTGATTCATGTATTTTTGTAAGTCTGAGTCCCAGCAGGGTCCCTTCCTAGACATGGAGTCAAAAGGCCTATATTTGTCTTCTAAATGTAATGGAGTTAGTAAGCTATAGTAAATGTACTTTGTTACCCCCTCTGTGTGTCTCTGGGTCCAGCGGGGGGGCCACGAGGAACAGAGCAAATCTTATAAATGCTATCATTGAGCGAGGGAATGTACCTCGACTAGGTAACTCTAGATGGCGCGTCGGGCCGGGCCAATGTGGACCAGCTGTGCGGGCTAATCCGTCACCTTACAGGGGATTTGGGGCGGCCATGTCAAGTTTAATTGAGCATTAATTACAAACAGTGCAATTTCCCCCGACGAGATGGGCCCGGTGTGTGATTATATGGGTGGGGTGAGGGGGTCTGATTTGGACCATGTTCTGGAGAGACACAGATACGCCCCAAGTGGACACACACACACACACACACACACACACACACACACACACACACACACACACACACACACACACACACACACACACACACACACACACACACACACACACACACACACACACACACACACACACACACAGAGAGAGAGAGAGAGAGCTTGTATCTCTTTCTTTTCCTCTTATATCGTGTTACAACTGCACATGTGTTCGTTTTTGACATTATTACCAATATTGGTTCTGTGAACTGCACACAAAGACACAGAAACACACACAATGTATGTGACGCACGCACACACACAGACACACACACACACACTGTCGAGTTTATTCCGTGAGTGGGATCATTATAATATTAAGTGCCGGCCCAGCTTATATTTGTAACTTCATGTTGTGTCATGTATGTATAGAGTGTTGGTGCTATTATGAAGTTCACTGCCTATACAGTAAATACTCTGTGTTATATAAGAACAGAGATCCTCTTATCAACCAATTGCAGTATATCTCAGGGATGTAGATATTAATACAGCTAATTGGGGGGTAAATGTGTTACCAATGTGTTACTAATACTATATACCAGGAATGCGAGTTCATACTAGGACAGGACATGGTATGGGGATAGGAAGTGTCGGGTGACAGAGGAAGGGGCGAGCTATACCAGGGGGCACGATGTGTTCGTTCATTCCTACAGAAACAATGTAGCAAACGGGATGACGCGTTTAAGTAAGTCCTTTTAATGTGTTATATGTTCGTTAAATGCTCTAAATTCAGTCATAAATGATGCATCTATGCAGTCGCTATATCTGTGAATTAATAGTATGTATCTTGTGTTTCCCTTGTGTTCGCAGTTATTACCTAAACGCCACGGTCTCAGATTCCTTTGTTGTAATGATCATCATGCTATTGTATTAGATCTAACACGGGCCAGACAAGGCAAATAAGGCTTTATACTGTACACAAGTGTAGTAGAAGTATGTTTGTACGTGTGTGAGTGTGTTATGAGATAATAGTAATAAAATGGCCAAAATCAAGTGATTGTTTACGGGCATTATTGCAACGTCGAGGCTATGTGTGTTTGAGTAATATTAATGTTACCTTGGTGTGTGTTAAATCACAGTTACCAGACCTGTTTGTTATAACCCCTTTGCGGAGGGTCTGAATCAGTAATTAAGCAAAGCTATGAAACAGCAAAGTTTAGTTATATCCGTACAGTAATAATTAACCGTGTGTAATCACCGGTGAGTAATAATTCATTGCGGTGTAACCCACCGACGTATTACTGAAGCAACGGTACTTAATTCACCGTAGCTATTCAAAGTAATACGAGCATTGTGTGATCCGCAATGCTAATGAAAGCCATTGGCCCGTGTTAGCTTAGCTGTTGGCTTAGCTACTACGTGATCAATGGTGGTTGTCTGCTGTTAGCGTGACGCTAGCTGTGAAGCAAGACAACGAGAGACGGCCATCCAGCGTTTGCGGAGCACCGCTGACCCGTCATCGATCGCCGTGTCCAAGGACCAGCGACCGAAACCCGTAGGCTGCAGGAGGTAGCTGATATCTGCGGGAATCATCCGTGCCGTACCAAGGTGACCTGAGTTAACTCGGGAAAGGATGCTAGCAGCGTGATCCTGCTGCTAAAGAGGTTGTGCCCTGGGTGCTAGGAAGCATCCGGTTTTGCCGACCTAAATAAAGAGTTTCAGTGCCCACATGAGTGCTTGTGCATTGGGGGGAATATCGCTGAAATTGTGTGTTGCAGAAAGGAACTGTGCATTGACTTTGGGGGGTATACCAGACCAAGCTAAATTGTAAACAAGCAAGGAGCTAGCCACCTACCCATTGACATTGCATTGTGCCTAGCAACCAACTAGCATTAGGCTAACGGTGGCTAACTGGCTGACTGACGCTAATGCTAAGCTAAAGGAGGGTAACTCCAGTTGGATGTTGTTGGGGCTAGCCTAGCCAATGCTAACGCTAATAGCATAGGAATTGGGGCTACGCATTGTGTATGTTTCACAGCACGACTGGCCGCCAGAGAGGAACGCCGACCGGCCATCTAAAAAGAGAGACAAGGTTGGTGGGGGGGGCGAGCGAGTAGCCTCGTGTAACCATGGCAGCCTTAGATGCGTTAAAGAAAGCGCGCTCGGCGAGCCAAGGCGCGTTAACAAGGTTAACGACCAGAGCCAAAAGTACGGCTGCCCATAAGTCCGAAAGTGAACTTAAGGCTTTACTGAAAGACATGGATATAGGTTTTGATGAGCTTCTAACCTGTAGCACGGATTATAAAAGTGCACTGGAAGAGGCTGATGAAAACGCTATGGACATAGCTACCGTTAGTACGAGACTCAATGCCGCAAAGATATCCTATCTTTTGGCTCGGACAGACTTGCAGGAAAACTTATGGAAGCGGTTCATAGAAGAGTCTGTGCGGCGCGCCCTCAAGTGGGCGGCAGAGGCAGCAGACAGAGCGCGTCCTGCCCGTTACGAAGAACAGGATATTAACCTAAGTCTTATTTACGGGCTAGAGAGTGTAATCGAGCGATCATTAACAGACATGCAGACGTTACTAAACTCTTGGGAAGGTTGCATTTCTGACGAGAATTTGGCCAAGGTATTAGCTGAGATATATGCTTTGAAAGCACTTAAGAGTGCCAATCTCCAGGATTTAAAGCACAAAGGCGAAATAGTAATAGAAATGAAAGAGGAAATTAAACAAGAAAGTGTACCTCTCGCCGTTGACAATGGAGGAAAGAAGTCAGCCGGTAGCAAACTGGCTGCTCAGCCTATGAAATTACCCCAATTCAGTGGGGAACGCATGCAATACTTCAGATGGAAGAAACAGTGGCATAGGATTTATGCACTCTTTGACAATCCTGGATGGGGTGATGACATGCGTTACCAGCTACTGATTGATTCCATTGATAAAAGGATAAATGATGAATTAAGGCTTGATTATTGCCAGACTTCAGATGAGGTCTACCAGAAATTAGAACTCCACTACGGAAACGTAGGACAGATTGTCAAGGAGATTATAATGAAGTTGGAAAGTGTGCCCGCTGTAAGCAGTGGCCAGCCAAAGGAGACATTACATCTTGTTAGATTAATAGAGCAATCGGTGCTGGATCTAGCGGATCTGAATGCTGGCGACGTCATTCAGAATCAGCTCGTCATTCACAATTTAGAGGCTAAATTGCCGCCAGAAATGCAAGAACGGTGGCTTGTGATGCGTTGTAATCCAAATAATAATATTGATAGCCAAAACAGGTTCCCGCATTTCATTGCCTTCTTACGCGAGCATACAAAAGTGCTCGTTGAACAAGAACAATTAAATGCAAAAGGCATAGGGACCAAACGAAGTGATCCGAGCCCACGTAGCCGTAATAATGACCGACAGAATGATAAGCCGGGGAACGGGGCGCGCGAGAAGCGTGCTTCGACAAGGGCTACGTTTAGCGGCGAGGAGGCGCGGGGTTCGTGCGTAATCTGCGGAGAGAGCGATCACTCAGGGGCATTGTTCCGTTGTAAAATGTTCATGAAAGCCAACGTTGAAGGCCGGCGTGCGTATGCGAAAAAACATAAAGCATGCTTTAAGTGTTTATATCTACATGACGGCCAATGCAGAGTGCGCAATGACAATTTCCTGTGTAGGTTAAGTGAGTGCAAAAGGGACGGCTCGTCGCCTCCTCATAATTTCAAGTTGTGCCCCAAGGCGCGTCCACGTAATGGGGATAGTAGCACCAGTAATAATAATAGTGACAGCGCGAGAGGGGGGGCTAGTAGCGTGGGGAGGGACTCACGTGGGCCTACACATGAAATTGAACTTAAGCTTGCTGAGGCCGAGTTGACGCCAAAGCAACTAGCTATAGTGCGCAAAGCTTACACGAACAATACAGCCGCGACAGGCTGCACTGAGGGCGGAGAGATGCCTGCTCTGATGATGACGCTGGAAGTAACCACGAAAAGCGGTGATTGGGTGGGGGCTTTGATTGACCTCGCCTCTGATACGAATTATATCACCCACAAAGCTGCAGACAGGCTCGGGCTGAAAGGAAGACCTGTCACTCTGAGCGTGCAGGGCGTTGGGGGGATGAGAAAGACATTCAAGACGAAAAAATACTCCATTAAGTTGAAGACAATGGGGGAAAAGGGCTCTTCTCCACTGGACCATGACATGACTTGTTATGGTCTGAATGAGATTGCAAAGATCAATTGTCCAGTTAATCCTAGGCGCATTGCAGATCTTTTCCCGGGCACCGATCCGGAGGAGTTGAGACGTCCACTGGAAGTGGAAATACTTATCAGTGCGCGTGAGGGTCGTTTAGCCCCACAGCGGTTGGCTAGATGTGGAGATTTGGTACTGTGGTCGGGGATTTTGGGTAAGACGGTTAGCGGATGTCATCCGTCTCTATTCGACGCCAGTGAAATGATCACAGGACAGTGGGCGTCAACCCATTTTGCTCTTTCAATGAGAGGTGGAGCCGTTGAAATTAAGGCTGCTACATGCCATACCGACACCAGCGCGGCACTGTCTTGGTGGCGTTGGGACAGTATTGGCGCGGCATGCGATCCCCTGTGTGGGGGTTGTCGTTGTGGAAAATGCGCCCCTGGTGGCAAAGAGATGTCTCTCGCTGACGAGAGAGAAATGGAGATTGTCAAGAGGGGCCTGACTTTTAAGACAAGCGACCATCACAGCGATGAGTCGCATTGGGACGCGAGCTATCCTTGGAAAGAGGACCCGTCCACTTTACCAAATAATAGGGCGGCGGTTGAGGCCACGTTCTTAAAGTCTGAGAAACGTCTCAGGCGAGATCCCGTGTGGTACCAGGCCTATGCTAGCCAGGTGCATGAGATGCTCAAAAGAGGTGCTGCTGTCAAGCTGTCTAAAGCTGCCATGGACATGTGGAACGGGGCTGTTTGGTGGATCAACCATCTTATGGCACCAAACCCACACTCAGTTTCCACGCCAGTTAGGATAGTCTGGGACAGTAGTCAAGAATTCCGGGGCGTGAGTTTGAACAGTATCCTGCTGAAGGGGCCCGATGTTTTGAACCCGATCCGAGCAGTGTTGCTGCGTTTCAGGGAGGGGGAATACGCCGCCATTGGCGACGTAAGCAAAATGTACCACTCCGTTTGGCTAGAAGAGCGGGAGGTACATTTGCACCGGTTCCTATGGAGAGACTCAGTTGACAGCAAGATTGAAGACTATGCAGTTGTACGGGTCAATATGGGAGACCGTCCAGCGGGTAGCATAGCTCAAATAGCGATGCGCGAGACAGCGTATCTACCTCAGTTCACCCACATGGTTGACGAGAGGGACGTAATCGTGGAGAACGCTTACGTAGATGACATTTTTCTATCTCACAACTGCCCCCAGAGGCTGGAGGAGGTACTGGCGGGGGTTAAAACCATTCTGGCTACCGGGGGGTTTCACCTAAAGCCCTGGGTACGGTCAGGCCAAAGTGGGAGGGAAGGAGATGGAGAAATGAAACCAGAGACTATGTTGTTTCCGAATCAGATGAGAGAGGAGGACAATAAGGCTCTGGGGGTTGGTTACCATGTGAAGGAGGACAGCCTCTTCATCATGGTTGCCATAAACTTTTCCGCCAGAAAAAAGAAAGTGCGGAGCGAGGAAAACCTTGCTCTGGGGGAGGTGGCGGAGAAGACGCCAGATCCTCTGACTCGGCGTATGTTGCTGAGTCAAGTAGCGGGGCTGTATGATCCCATTGGCCTTGTGACGCCTCTGAAACAGAAGGGCGTTATTCTAGTCAGGAGGGCGTTCCAAGAGGCGGGGTCATTGACCAAAGACACTTGGGATCAACCGTTGTCTAGCGATCTCCGCGTGAGAGCGGTTGAACTTTTTGAGGAATACGCAAAGCTGAGTGCGATCACGTTCCCCAGGTGTATCACTCCGCCCGGATGGGTGGGGAAACCCTGGGGCATCACCTTCTCCGACGGGAGCTCAGAGTCCTACGGAGCGGTGCTCTACCTGCGGTGGGAAACTGCTAGCGGGGTGGAGACTCGTCTGGTGGAGTCAAAGGCCAAGTTGGCTCCTCTAGACCAAAAGGGTGATGCAGTGAAAGCTGAAATCTGCGGTGCTGTCTTTGCCGCACGACTGAAAGGGTACGTGCTGAAGCATAGCAGGCTGACAATCGAGAAGTGGTATCACTTTGTCGACAGCCAGACAGTGCTGGGTGCCATTCAAAGGGACAGTTATGGGTTCCAAACGTTCTTCGCCAATAGGGTTGGGGAAATCCAGAAGGCGGGGCCTGTGACTGACTGGTGGTGGGTTCCCGGGGTGGAAAATGTAGCTGATCTAGTCACGAGGGGGGGTTCTCCTGAGCAATTAGACAGTGATTCCCTGTGGCAAAAGGGACCAGAGTTCCTAGCCAGACCAGTCGACCAATGGCCTATGAAGTCTGCTGCTGAGGTGGCTGCTTCCTCGCGGGAAATCGTGAGTACATTGCAGAGAAAAGTGTTCAAAATGAAAGCATTCTCTGCTGCTGTTACTAGATCCCAAACTAAGAACCAGGGGTCCGCGCCACTGCCGGACAGTGGCGGGTCCTCACCAGTCAGTGGCAGATCTTCACCAGACAATGGGGGGTCTCCAGCGGTCAGCAGGGGTCCTTCACCAGTCAGTGATGGGGGTTCTGTGGCAGCATCTAATGACGAAACTGAACAGCTGTGGGGGTCAGGCCTTGTGAACCAAATGGACTTGGCTAGATGCAGCACACTGTCAAAACTCTGCGGGGCAGTTGGCTACGTCCGCAGAGTGTTGCACGGCCACGGAGGCTTATTCAAGTCCGGCAGTCGTGTACAGTGGGGGGCGGTGCTCTCTGTCGGAGAGCGGGACACAGCATTTAAGGAGCTGTGCCTTGCCGCCCAAGAGGGAATTTCTTTCCCGACAACGACACTAAACCGTCTTGTAGTTAGTAAGAACGACAAGACAGGTCTCTTGCTATGCCGAGGCCGGGTTCAGACCGTTGACCAAGAAAGCCAGGGCGTGCCCATCATTCCTTACGAGGCACGACTCAGCACACTGCTGTGTGAGGAGGCCCATCGTGCAAACCACGAGGGCGTGGCTGGGACACTCCTGCGAGTCAGGAAGAAAGCCTGGGTGGTTCAGGGGCCAAGGGTCGCACGTAAGGTGATCGACTCTTGCCTGTTTTGTCGCAAACGGGGGGCTAAGCTATCCAGTCAAGTGATGGCTAATCTTCCTACAGTGCGCACAAGTCCAGCAGCTCCGTTCGAGTACACAACGCTGGATTTGTTCGGTCCTTACACTGTCAGGGGCACTGTGAAGCGACGCATTAAGAGAAAAGTCTGGGGCGTGGTCTTCAGTTGCATGGCCTCACGGGCTGTCCATGCAGACCTAGTTGAGGACTTGTCTACAGAAGGCTTTCTGCAGACCTACCAGCGATTCACTGCTCTGAGAGGCCATCCAAAAAAGTTGTGGTCTGATCAGGGTACGAACTTTGTTGGCGCGAGGCCAGCACTGGAGGATCTATACAAGTTCCTAGGGGACATTGACAAGGAGCAGATCCAGCAAAGAGCAGCAGTTGCAGGGACCGACTGGGCATGGGAGTTTAGCCCAGCGGACTCACCGCATCGGAACGGGGCGGCCGAAGCTGCCGTCCATGTTCTGAAAAGGGCGTTGAGCAGCGTCGGCGACACCGATGATCTGTCGGCGTTGGAGTTCCAGACTCTACTCTACCTTGCTGCTAACCTGGCCAACGAAAGACCCATCGGAGCCAGAACTCAGGTCGACGAGGATTCCGTGGACATCATCACTCCCAACTCTCTGCTGTTGGGGCGGGCAGGGCCCAGGGGAGACATCCTGGGCTTTGACTTCCCTAGCTACCCGTACAGTCGTCTTCGGGCGGTCCAGCGCGAGGTGGACAAGTTCTGGAAGCGGTGGAGCCAGCTGGCGGGCCCTCATCTCTTCATCCGAGAGAAATGGCACGTTCCAGCACGGAATGTGGCCGTCGGCGACCTGGTGTGGGTCGCGGACCAGAATGCTCTACGAGGTCGATTCCGGATGGGTCGTGTCGTGGAGGTGAATCCAGATAACCAGGGTGTCGTCAGGGACGTAAAGGTGCGGACATGTCCAAGTCTGCCCATCAGTTGGTCGCAGGTGGTGAAAGACGTGGTGGCATGGCCATCCGTCATCCTCCATCGTGATGTGCGGCGGCTGGTGGTCCTAATCCCGGTTGAAGATCAGTGAATTAGACTAGAAAGACCTCTTGAGAAATACCCTAACGAACTCTTCCATATGCATGCTGCGCGAGTAAGACTAGTCAGTTGGGTATTTACTTGAGGCAGCTGGGTGATGAGGCATACTTGTCACTCAGTAAGGAGCAAAGCGGTGGTGCCTACCTCCTACAGTCAGATTGAGATCAAAATTAATTCAGTGCATGAAAGTAAACTAGGTTTATTATTTCATAAGTTCAACTGGTGAGTGCCATCCGGAGGCGTTCATCGATTAGAAGCATGATTGATATACTTATTTTTTATTTTTGTTTGAATGTTTTTGTTTGCAAATGATTGTGGGGAATCTATTTAGCCTACTGGGTTTATTTCAAACCGTAGCCTAAAAGTGGGAGGTGTCGAGTTTATTCCGTGAGTGGGATCATTATAATATTAAGTGCCGGCCCAGCTTATATTTGTAACTTCATGTTGTGTCATGTATGTATAGAGTGTTGGTGCTATTATGAAGTTCACTGCCTATACAGTAAATACTCTGTGTTATATAAGAACAGAGATCCTCTTATCAACCAATTGCAGTATATCTCAGGGATGTAGATATTAATACAGCTAATTGGGGGGTAAATGTGTTACCAATGTGTTACTAATACTATATACCAGGAATGCGAGTTCATACTAGGACAGGACATGGTATGGGGATAGGAAGTGTCGGGTGACAGAGGAAGGGGCGAGCTATACCAGGGGGCACGATGTGTTCGTTCATTCCTACAGAAACAATGTAGCAAACGGGATGACGCGTTTAAGTAAGTCCTTTTAATGTGTTATATGTTCGTTAAATGCTCTAAATTCAGTCATAAATGATGCATCTATGCAGTCGCTATATCTGTGAATTAATAGTATGTATCTTGTGTTTCCCTTGTGTTCGCAGTTATTACCTAAACGCCACGGTCTCAGATTCCTTTGTTGTAATGATCATCATGCTATTGTATTAGATCTAACACGGGCCAGACAAGGCAAATAAGGCTTTATACTGTACACAAGTGTAGTAGAAGTATGTTTGTACGTGTGTGAGTGTGTTATGAGATAATAGTAATAAAATGGCCAAAATCAAGTGATTGTTTACGGGCATTATTGCAACGTCGAGGCTATGTGTGTTTGAGTAATATTAATGTTACCTTGGTGTGTGTTAAATCACAGTTACCAGACCTGTTTGTTATAACCCCTTTGCGGAGGGTCTGAATCAGTAATTAAGCAAAGCTATGAAACAGCAAAGTTTAGTTATATCCGTACACACACACACACACACACACGATGTGTGTGACGCACACACACACACACACACACACACACACAGTCACAGAGGCTGGATTTCAAAGCGGACGATCTGCTCTGTTCGGGATGAAAAGCCCTGTTCATTTGAGCCCATTGAGACGTCTTATTCTCCTAATGCAAACCTGCACCCATTTAGAAATCAGCTCCATGGAAATCATCTCAGAACGCAACGCAGAGAAGCATGACACTCCTTAGGCACATGGGCCGCACCACTGGACGACGAGAATGTATGGATCACTAATGGAAACAAGCATTTGGCTTTATTGTGTCATCCATTTGCCGTGTTTTTATATCTTGTTGTACTGCCTGTACCTTTAACCACTGCTATAATCTGGGGTGGACATTAGCCAAAAATAGCCAATCTACAAACTCCCAAGTCCCAACCAGCGTGACGCATTGTGAGCTTGTAGATCGGCTATGTTGGGAAAAGAGATTTGGTGTAGACGTCAATAAAGTATCAAATATATGTATGTCTAGCCATGCGTGCACACACAGACATCAAGGCTGACCTGTACGGCTTACAACTCCAAGCCTATCAGGTATTGATGGAATGACACGGGCCGGCATACAGATACATATGGACCGACATTCAGACGTGCATGCATGCATACGCCAAGAATGAAGAAGAATCAATGTATATGTCACTTACTCATACAAGTACTAAAATATTGGTGGGACATGTTCTGACACACACACACACACACACACACACACACACACACACACACACACACACACACACACACACACACACACACACACACACACACACACACACACACACACACACACACACACACACACACACACACACACACACACACACACACACACACACACACACACACACACACACACACACACGACCTCTGTTTAGGGTGGCGCGAATGTTTCTCTGTGTGTCTGAGATTGAATAATATTCACCATGTCTGAGAGCGTGTTTAAAATGAGTGCATGCAGTGAGTTCACACGTCCCTAAATGGGGGCAAGATGGTAAGATACAGTAACACATGTACAGCAGGTGTTAGTGTGAGCCTGCCTGTGAGCGTGAATGTCTAAATCATCGGCGTGTGCGTACTATACTGTAACATGCATGGAAATGCACGGGTGTACCGTTGAGATTTGTGGGTATGTGAAGCTTAACTGCATGACTTGTGTCTGTTTCAGAGGAGATATGCTCATACTGTACTGGGTGGTGGACAGAGGCACTGGTGTGTGTGTGTGTGTGTGTGTGTGTGTGTGTGTGTGTGTGTGTGTGTGTGTGTGTGTGTGTGTGTGTGTGTGTGTGTACGCGCACCCCAGGTCAACCTCAGAGCACTCGCTTCCTCCTATGCAGAGATTTATGGTCTCTTCAGTCAGGGCAGGGCCTCTCTGAGAGAGAGAGAGAGAGAGAGAGAGAGAGAGAGAGAGAGAGAGAGAGAGAGAGAGAGAGAGAGAGAGAGAGAGATACTTACTGTAAGAGAGGAAGAGGGGAAAGAGGAAGTAAGCGAGAAGGAGAGATGGGGAAAGAGATCGAGGAGATGGGTGGAAAGAGAGCAGGGAAAGATGGGGCATAGACTGAGATCTACAGGGGGAAGGAGAGCGGAAGCAAGAGAGAGAGAGAGGAAGCGAGAGAGAGAGGAAGCGAGAGAGAGTGAGAGAGAGAGAGAGAGAGGAAGCGAGAGAGAGAGGAAGAGAGAGAGAGAGAGAGAGAGAGAGAGAGAGAGAGAGAGAGAGAGAGAGAGAGAGAGAGAGAGAGAGAGAGAGAGAGAGCTCAGTCAGCTCAGACAGCAGGAGGACAGAGATGAAGAACGAGGAGGAGGAGGAATGGGAGGAGGGATAGAAACAGGAGGCAGGGCAGAGGGGGCAGAAACCTCCTATCTCCATATTTAAACTTTCAACATATTATTATTAATATTCTTACACATATAAACGTAAAACGTAAACTTGTCATACAGTGTCGTAAAAGAGTAGATTTTGTTTTGCAGATCTGTGAGCGTCGCGGTGAGCGGTAATTTTTGTACAAATGAAAGCGGTCAAGTGTGGCGGTGGGTTTTATGAATATTTAACCAATGGAAAGTATCAACAAGAGCTTGTGAGTAAATCAGAGACATTGGGCAGTATTATGCGTGTCTTAAGTACCAGGTCTTATTACTTAACTTAAGACCTGGAGGCGCGATCAATGCCATTTGGCCACTCAGAATAGCCAAATGGCATTGACCACGCCTCCAGGTCTTAAGTTAAGTCATAAGACCTGGTACTTAAGACATGCATAATACTGCCCATTGGAACAGTTTTGGAGATGCAAGGTTTCCGCCCGACAGCGACGGCACGGAGGAAGGGAGTGTTGGTTTATCTCTGAGTGGTGGCCCCCCTCAGTCAAATATACACGTCTGACCCCCATCCTTTCATCTGCCCTCATAGAGACGGAGAACCACGCTGCCAGCGCTGCATATACAGTGCAAAACACACTCGGCTCGGCTAAAATAGGCACGGAAGGTCCTACCGCCCCCAGAGAGGAGGGGAAATGGCAGGGTGTTAAAGAGTAAACACAAGTCGATCCCGCGTATGCCATGATGTATTGTTTGTGAAGAGAGCAGTCAAACTGTGTGTTAGATTATGAGTGTGTGTGTGTGTGTCCCCCTTTAAGTTCAGCTGGTTCTAAGGGCCTTTTCTTAGAGGAAACTCCTGACGTGGTACCATGTCTAGCTCAGTTGGTAGAGCACTGCGCCGTACTTTTGCAGGTATCACATTCGTTAAGGTAGACACAAAAAAATGTGTGCCCACACTGCAAAAAAGTGTACCATGTCCATGAATGATGCATTTACTGAATAGGCTATACGCAGGAGTTCCCAAACTGTGGTGCGTGCACCCCTTGTGGAGCGCGAATGCCCTCTAGCACAAACGGCAAAATCTGGTAAAACACTGTTGTAAGGAGATGTATAGAGCAGCTGCGGGAGTATACAGCAGCTGCATGTCTCTCAGTGCAGTGACATTCTGTGATTATTTGTCATAATCATATTAAAGATTTTCGGCCCGATGATGGAATGACAACCATAACCATACCAGGCGTGACCTGGTTTTCATAGTAATCTGCGACCAGACGTAGTGGGTGCTACATGACCGTGACATCATGTGGCAGCCAAGCTGTTTAGGCCACTGCATGTGGGCCTAAGAAGCGATGTATTATCATGCATGATCCTCATGATAAAAGGCACTCTTATCATCTTCATGATGTATGATGATATTGTCAATGGGAATGTAATCTTTGTGTTAGGTCAAAATAGCCGGTTTGCTCTTCTACATATGACGTAAATTCTCCATTCATTGTCAAAAATCTTCTTGAAGATTTCAGAAAATGTTTGCAAATTAACACACACGCACGCGCGGTCGTGCGCACGCACACACACGCACGCACAGCTTGTTTACATTTGGATGTACGTAGTACTGGGTAATAAATAAACAGGAACATAAACATAAATCTAAGGACGCGGGGTGGTGAAAGGGTCCACGGGGCCTCCGGGCTCATCCCGGGTGATTTATGTGTCGTACGGCTGCGGCGGGAGATGAAGTGTTACTGTACACTTTATATTTATTTCCTGCATCTTTTGTGGTTCTGATGAGCGGGGGCCAGGTGGCTGCTGAAGTGAAGTGGGGGCAAATGTATATATAAAGCACCGGCGCAGGGTCCATTGGGCCACGTGGGCTGTTGCCCAGTCAGTTTAGAGCTTGCCCAGTCTAACTTCGAGAAGAGGGGGCGAAAAAACAAGAAAAACAAAAGATAGCCTACTTTGGCAGCCTTTGTGCATGCAAATTTCTGTTATTATAGCAAACCACAGCATGCAAGCCGCCTTTGTTTTAAATGGTCCCCCATTAGCATGTCGGAAAACCGTTCACACCTATCACACCAAAACCGTTCACACCTATCGGCCGTAGATGGCCGTAGATGGCCAGGGACCCCCATAAGAGAGATACAGCTCTAGCAGTGATTTTCAACTATTTTCATTTCAAGGACCCCCCAGTTTGATATGCAACAGGCCACGGAGTCACAGACTCCCATTTAATGGCATTTCTATCTCTGAGACCCCAATGTAATACAAGTTTAATGTAACTCAGTGAGTGTACAAATGGAACCAAATGGACCCAAAAAAAAACGTCATCCTAATAAAATACAGATGACGTGTTTCCAACACCATGCAAGTTGGGAACGATGAAGTGGGGAATACTGTAAATGCTCACGCGTTTGTGCAATACCCCCATGAGTTAGGCCAGCCAATCAGGGAAGCCGGTCCCCAGAGCCACACCCCTCCCAAACACACAGAGATTGTGTGCGTCCTATAAGGTGCTTCAAACATTCAGCAGTAATATTTCAGTTCACGTCATCCTAGACAAAAAATAAATAAAAACATCAAATTGTTCTCATCATGTTGTAATAGATCTACTGTGGGTCCGTGGCTGTGGGGTATTAGTTACAGACTGATGACCTTCATCAGGAAAAGATCCATCTTTTGAAATACAGAGAGAGAGAGAGAGAGAGAGAGAGAGAGAGAGAGAGAGTGACAGACACAGAAACAGAAACATGACAACAGAGGAACATCATCCATGCCATTGGATGACATGAGAGCCACAGCCGTTTGCCATGCATGACCGTCACATTGTCCACTGCTCTGCGTCACTCAGTAGACATCTAGACATCCATGGAGGCAGGGCTTATTGCCCCTACCCTACCCAACCCATATGGCGGCAGCATTGACGCATCGCTCTCATATAGCTTCAAAGAAGGCCAATGTGGTATCGGTACGTGCATATATATCTATGCTCTAACTATCCTATTCCTCCTCCTCTCCTCCCCTCCCACCATCCCTCAGTGTCGGCCTCGAAAATGTCGTTTAACAGAAGATGATCCGCGTTCTGTCAGGCCTCTTGGAAAAACTCTGTCACGTCGTCTAGAGTAGACCACCTCTTCTAGAGTAGACCACCTCTTCTAGAGTAGACCACCTCTTCTAGGGTAGACCACCTCTTCTAGGGTAGACCACCTCTTCTAGAGTAGACCACCTCTTCATTTTGTTTTGTTTTGGGGCTTTTTATGCCTTTATTGATAGGGAATATCGGCTCGGGAGTCGAACCCCTGCTAGGACCGCTGGGGGTCCCTGGACCCCACTTTGAGAACCCACTATAGTATCGTGCGTCCACTAATCTAAGCAAGCGACAGGTCAATATTATTGTTTGATTATACGATGACACAGTCAGTCTACTGGCCCGGTTGTGTTTCAGGACTGTGGTCTGATTACTTTGCTGATGAACCGTGAACGTTGATAAAACTTCACAGCGTGCTATTGTTATTGTTACTGTATATATTGTTATCTTCGCCAGGTTGAAGGCCTGGGGGGGGGGGGCAGAGATTAAAGTTTTCATCCCGTCTGTGCATCAAGAGCAGGGGTCACCAACATGGCAAAGACTTGGTCTTGTCCGTGGCAAATCTTTGATTTTTTTCACGCCATTATAATCTTCAATTCTTTTTTATCATAACACACACTTACTGAATGTCTCTCCAGGTTTTCTCCAGAATAATGGCAATTATTTATTATGATGACACTATGGCACATTAGGAGTCCACTAGTACTATTTGTTCTCAAATGTTTTATTTGCAGGGACGCCTGTAACTCTGAGAGTGTTCAAATGGAACCAAACAGACCCGTATGGGTCCGATTGGTTCCATTTGAACACTCTCAGAGTTACAGACCTGTTATTCAGGTTATTAGGACCAAAGAAATTATGTTGGCAAAAATGTCCACCACAAGCCAACATGGCGATGACGCCTTTTTAGAGTAAAAAAATCACGACGGCTTTAGTTGTCACTCACTGGCACTGCTACAGGCATAAGCAGCGAAATGTTGGTGTGACATGGTTTGCAAGACCGTGCAACAGCAGCAACACAACATACAACAAGATAATGATAAGAATAGTACTGGACAAGGAAATTCGCGAACTTATTATTTCGGTCATGACCCACACTTCATGACCATAGGTGAGAGTAGGAATGAAGATTGCTCGGTAGACAGAGAGCTTTGCCTTCTGACTCAGTTAGTTTCATATCTACTTAAGTTGGGGGATCAAGGTCAGGCCTATATCTGGCGTTATACCCATGGAACAATTACAAATCATGAATATGTTGAATAGCAGGTCAACATATGCTTCTGAAGCGAGCCCAGGCGCTACATTACATGGCTCTTAACCAAAAGGTCAAAAATGGCCATTGTAACGTGACATTCCAAACAGCTCTCTCTTGAGACCGTGTAATGTTAACGTACGGCTTAAGAGGCATTGTGAAGGACAAACATGAGTCCATGACACAATACCCCTTTACCCCACCTACCCTCCCCTATCAATGCATCATCCCTTCCATTCCATATGCATGTCTAGTTGGCCTTCTCAAAGTTCCCATGCCTTGGATCCATGCCTCATGTCATGTAGCTATGCAGACCCTCAATGTCGACTTTGAACCACCATACAGTATGTCACTATGTCAAGGTAACGATGTCAGTTGTGTTGCATTTATCATGCTCTATACGTGCCATTTAAGCCCTATAGACTTCGCCGCGAGATGAATAGCTAAAAACAGAACATCAACGATGAACTTGTAAATGTTAAAACATTTTCCTTTAATGACATGCCCCAAATAGTAAACGCCAGGTCGGAAGTGGCAAAATTCTGATGTAACAGAAATGTTTTATTATAAAGCTAGATGTGAACCCTCGGGTCAATAATTGACCGGATGATGCCTACCATGAAACGTTATTAGTGAATATTAGCTTCTGAAGTATTAGTACCGTTTGTCTGCTTAGTATTACTGATAGGTGGTAAGTTGTCTTGTTGTGATGTTTATGTTTAGCTGTTAATTATAGTTATAAGCAGTGGTTCTCAAAGTGAGGTAAATGGTAAATGGTGCATTTATACAGCACCTTTATCCAAGGCACTTTACATAGATTGTGCATTACGTTCACCCATTCACACACACATTCATACACCGATGGCGGCGGAAACCATGCAAGGCACCAACCAGCACATCGGGAGCAATTAGGGGTTCAGTGTCTTGCTCAAGGACACTTCGACAGCAACTCTGGGGGAGCCCGGGTTTGAACTGGGTACCTTGCGGTTACCATCCGGCCACTCTACCCCTGAGCCACCGCCGCCCCTAGGGTTCCTTGAGGGGGTTCCAAATGAACCATTACAGGTCTCTAATTCAGAGCATATAAATGGAACCGAATGGAACATTATGGGTTTGGACTGTTTCCGTTTTCAGCTTCACTCAGCTGATTGCTACCCTAAGTGGTCAGACCTGAGCGCAGGCGGGGCGGGGGGCAGTTACACACGTGGAGTCTCTTTCTCATCATGGGATACCTCGACAGGGCCGGGGATCGAACCTGGGACGCTCCAGGACTTCCCAGGCCGGCTCTCTACCCATTCAGCTGGCTGAGTAATGTGATGCTGGGGTTGGACCACATCTCGTGTGTGTGATACGACGTGCCTTATGTTTTTAGTGTAATGAATGAGGGGTGGTGGTGGTGGTTGGGGGGTGGTTTAGCGGGTCTTTAGTTTCAGATTGATTCAGCTGCATGTTTCTGAGGATTAGAACCAGTAGCCAGCCAGTCTAGACTGCTCTCCTGTTACACTGGACTCAGACAATGACTGCGACACATAGACACCAATGGAGGGGACACTATAGATAATATATTAAATGGGCGGGTAGGAGGGTCTGAAAAGATGCGTGTGTGTGTGTGTGTGTGTGTGTGTGTGTGTGTGTGTGTGTGTGTGTGTGTGTGTGTGTGCGTGCGTGCGTGCGTGTGTGCGTGTGTGCGTGTACGTATGTGTACGTGTGTGTACATGTGTGCATGCGTGTGTGTTGGGGCAGACAGGTGGTATTTCCCCAAATTCTTTTTGCAGTAGGTGGGGGTTAGTGAAACGTCACACTCCAATCATACACAAGCACGTACACACACTCAAGCGTACCCACAGGACAGTGGCTTATGTATGATCATTCATCGGATATGTAGGGCGGTGGCTCAGGGGTAGAACCCCTAATTGCTCCTGATGTGCCATGCAAGGTTTTCGCCGCCATCGGTGTATGAATGTGTGTGTGTGAATGGGTGAATGTAATGCACAATCTATGTAAAGCGCCTTGGATAAAGGCGCTATATAAATGCACCATTTACCATTTATGTACAGTAAACGTCATAACTGGACTAGAAGATCCAATAATTAATGCAAACGTAGCCAATGTTAGTGAGCTGACATGGTTACGTTTACACAAGCAGAAGCCAATAAATAAACTACTGGTGTGTGGTAAGACAAAAAACATTGTTGGTTTCACTCCAGTGCCAGACATGTAAGCAAAAACTAAATTCTGTGGCCTCTGGCGGCCATTTTGGACCCAAACCCTTATAATTAAGAGGAATTGAAGGAAACGTAAACACTCTGGCTTCCTGTGCCTGTTATCACATTTAGGGCATATTAACCCCTTCACTGCTGATATGAAGTACCAAAGGAGGAGATCGGGTCATCTTAAAATCGTCTCATATAAGCATTGTGGTCCAAAAATCTCTGTGATATTGTCAGGGAGGTGTCTCTGTATCGTTTACGAAAGTCAGTTAAACCGAATTAGCATCAAACCGTCGAGATCATTCGTTTATTTTTGGAACACAGTTCTTATTTGACGCAATATAATCAAAAGCCTAATGGAATTCAGAAGGTGAAAAAAACGGTAGGATGTGTAAATTACGTGAGACTTGCTCTAGTCTAAACTGTAGCAGGAGCTTTGTTTCCAATTGAGACAAGCTTACCTGGGAAGAGTTCACACCCTGTTTCTGTTACGCACCAAACTAAAACAAACTCAATTAAGCACTACTTTAGAGGATATAGTAAATAAGGGTATATAACCCATTTAGGCCTGACCTCAACATTTAAAAAAAATCTTCTAAATCCTCCAGTTTTCTGAAATAAATATTTTCACGATTTTTCAAAAATAGCAGACCTACAAGCTCGTAGCGCGCCACTCGGTGGCGCGCTATGAGCTTGTAGATCTGCTATTTTTGAATAGCTAAATTATAACATAATGTTTTAAAACACCAATAGGTGTTCCCACCCAAAATGGGATAAACAAGTTGCACAGGCTGAACACCATTGTCCGTATCAATCCCATTATCAATTTAATAACAAACTCTGGGCTTTTTCTTAAAATGGATAAACTGCGTTTAGCACCGGAAGGCTTTAATTACGCCTTACGTGCCCCGACAGTGACAGAACGAGTACTTTTCCATTTCCAATGAGGACCACCTAGGTCAGCAAAAAAAAAAGTAATTATCCTAACGGTAAGCTACCCTTTACACTGATCCCAACAACCACTCCAAGACATTCCAGCGCCTCCATTATCTCTGATTGAGCGTGTTGTCTTATTCTCTTTTTCCGATCTAAAAACCCTTCATTCTTTAAAGGAAGGAATGAATGAACGAGAAAGTGAGAGAAAGGGAGATGGGGGGAGGGGGGGGAGGGGCAGGAGGATGAGCAAGGGAGAGATGTCGGGAAAGGGAGAGGAGACGAGGCAAGGAAATAATGGACGCGCACTCGCAATCCCACACAATCTCCGATACGGATTCAGATTTCTAGAGAGTCCTAGAACCACCGTCGATTACGGATGTCTTCAACGAACCTTTCTCAAAAAGTGCCGAATCATTCAATTTGAGACAGCTTGTCAAGATAAAAGAAGAAAAGAATTGCAGAGGTACAAGCACACAACCTGTTTTCTTCCAAAATATGAATACCAGGTTGAAAGTGTTAAAAAAAAATCAGGATACATTGGCATTTGGCTGCATAATTGCCAGTACCAATTTCATGAAAAATAAAATAATAATAATAGTCAATATATCAACCTGGCTCTAGTATTGACACCGGGAAAATGAGAGCAGATGATCAGAGAGGGGGAAATAACAGACATGCACTCGCATTCACGTCGCGCACACACACACACACACGCACACATGCACACTCGCTTGTTGGTACTCTTCACTCTGAGTGTCCATCATCCAGGCAGTGACAGGTCCAGATCCCCTCTATAAGCTCCTAATTGTGTCTCATTGTTGTGATGGACTTTGAACTGTGAGGGTAGTAATAGATGACACCCAGGTCTGCTGACTGCTCCAGACCCGTCTCACTGGCACTATGGTGTGTGTGTGTGTGTGTGTGTGTGTGTGTGTGTGTGCGTGCGTGCCTAAGGTCCTGTCTCTCTCTTTGGAGGTATGGGGGGGTCAAGGGAAAAAAAGGCTTTGAGACTTTTGTCAGGGTGTGTCAAGACCTTCAGACCCCGCACGCGCACACATGCACGCGTACACACAATGTCATACGTTGTACATGTGTGGGCCTATACACACACACACATACAAATGATGAGAACGGAAAGGAACACAAAATAAAGTGGACATGTGTGTGCAATCGCAGTATGTACTTACATACATACGTATGTATTTATGTACTTACATACATTAGTGTGTGCAATGCATACATACACATCCCATTTCACCCACCTTGGCCAGACCCCCCAAGCCAAGGACCACCAGGTCTGCCTGGCCTGGCCTGTCCATCTCCCTTTAGAGATTTACCTAGACCTAATCTGTCTTTTCAGCAAGACACAGATCCGGTGGCATTCATTTACCACCGTGTGATGCCTGCCTGCCTGCCTGCCTGTCGTACTCTCATCACCACAGTCACAGTCAGTCAAGAGGAAAGCAGGTTTCATGATAGTACAACTCTACCATAGGTTGTTTTTTATTACCTCATATTATCTCAAACTCAAATTTGTCTAGCCGTACACGCCAACCACACACAGCCAACTGATAGATTATCCACTATATACACAGGTCAATATTGGGCTTTCTCGTTTAAAGAAATTGCGAAACGTCAAATCGTGATGCATTGTGGGCTTTTTGTCTAGGGGCTATATCTTGTGCTAGAAATCAAAATCAAAAGCAAATCAAACCCTGGGACAGACATGCTATACTGCAGTGGTTCCCAAACTTTCTCATGTCAAGGACCCCCAAAATGACACTCATTAGCCTGCGGACCCCCATTACAAAATATATGCCAGGGACCCTCCATAAGAGATGGTTTTTACAGCTTTAACATTTTCAACCATTTTCATTTCAAGGACTCCCCAGTTTGATATGCAACAGGCTACGGACTCCCATTTAATGACATTTCTATCTCTGGGACCTCCAATTTATACTGTAAAAGCAATGTTAATTTAACTCTGAGTGTACACAAATGGAACCAAACGGACCCGTTAGGGTCCATTTGTACACTCTGAGTTACAGACCCATAAGGGTCCATTTGGTTCCAAACTATCATTTAACTGGGGACCCCCTGGAACTCCCTCAAGGACCCCTGGGGGTCCCCGAACCCCACTGCTATACTGTATACATACACATAAATACAGACAAAGCGTGTTCTAGTGAGAACTGGCCTGCCATGCAGGGTGTCTTCCTGGTCAGAGAGGCCGCTCTCTCCGAGCAGACACTTTGACAGGAGAGGAGACATACGGTCATGAAAACAAAAACCAGCCTGTGTCTGTAACCCTCGGTCCGTTCATGTGCGTTCTGACATATTGGTGTCTGAGGATCAATGAGCTTGTCTTCGCCCAGCTGGACGCCTGACAGCTTCTGACTTATATGGCATCTGTCCGAGGGAAGATGGAGATCTAATGCATTGTAAACGGCTGTTTTCGGGGAACACTAGCCTTGCGTTTTTGCCGCTCCACTGCAGAACAGATTTTGACGTTAACTGGGCCTCGTCTCGGTGTTAAATTTACCCATCATTGTTACGGCAAAGGAGTCAACTGATCTTTTCAGTGCTTGGTGGTTAAACTGTACAGTAAGTAGAAGTAAATGATAGATCTCTGGCTACCAATACTATTTTGTTATGGTATAATATTTTGGTGGATAATTGCGCCGTTCATTTATGTTCCTTGTACACAGCTTCATTATGTATTGTATGCCGTAACGAAGTCTCTGGATTGTGTCTAAAAAGGATATATCCCTGGGAAATATAACAGTATGAATCTTTCCACAACAGTATACTACCATTAGTCCTACATAGTGTTGTGTGACATGACCACAAACCCCACATAAGTGCTACAATATTAATATTGACAGGTGTACATAAACTCATATGAAATAGAAGCTTATCTGACCATCATTAACAAATCTGTGGCCCTTTTGAGGGTTTATGAGGATTTCTAAAGTCCAGTTCTGCGGCGCCAACAATCTATTTGGTTATATTGCCTTTAACTATTGGTTGAGAAATGAATACGTGTGTGAGATTTGAAGGTTTCCATGCATTGTAGGGACCAGGTGCAGACGCGTTCGCTGCCAGCCAGCCATCACTGATTTCATCAACTATCTCATCTGGTCTCTGGGAAAATAAATCCAAACAGCGTTGACAACCATATTCATAATTTTCTCGAAGCGGGTGCTTTTTCCGTATGGTTCATGGTCATAAAGACCTTTGGTTTTGATGGTTATCTCATCACCTGCAATTTAATCACAAACATTTGTTTACCACATGTTGTTGTTTGTCTATTTGCTGTATTTCTATGTGATGCAATGCAGTAAATAAGCCCAACAACTGCTCGGTTTGTCTGCTGACAGCCCAAACGCTAGTTTTAAAAGCTATAATCATGGTTTTTGGGTTGTAGAATTGATGTCATTCTCCCCTCAGTAGGAGATAATGCTAGAGTATTTTTCTTTTTCTTTCCATCTCTGGGATATGTTGTGGACGGTTTATTTATGTGAAACAAGTACTGTAACTAACAAAGTATTTACATTTCCTTTTCTGTGCGTGCGGGGGGGTAATTTGAATACGTTGTTACAGACAATCATTAGGAAAGAACTTAAGTTGGCAGTCTTTTTAGTGACTAGCAATTTAACAGATTTAAGCCCTGTGCTGTACAGTTTGTTTTACGACAAATAGCAAGAATAGCACAACAGGCTTTCGTTTAAAAAATATGAGAAAAAACAAAACAACTTTTGGGGGGGTTAGGGGTTGCCTCACTTGCCTGTAATCTGTAATGACATGACCAAATTAGTGACACCTGGTCGAAAGAGACCAAGTGTGGTAAACCCCCACTCAGGTACAGTATTCCCAACTAATTAACCTCTTAAACCCTATATTAATTACTTGAATAGATCCCTCTACACCAAATCTCTTGAGCTCTTGGCTGAACGTTTCCCCCAGAATAGGGACACTAGGGTTCAAGTGGTTACAGCAGTGGTTCCCAAACTTTTTCATGTCAAGGACCCCCAAATTGACACCAATTAGCACCCCCATTTGAATATATATGCCAGGGACCCCCATAAGAGAAGATTGTTACGGCTCTAGCAGTGATTTTCAGCCATTTTTATTTCAAGGACCCCCAGTTTGACATGCATTAGTCTACGGACCCCCATTTAATGGCATTTCTGTCTCTGGGATCCCCAATTTATATTGTAAAATCAATGTTAATGTAACTCAGAGTGTACAAATGGAACCAAATGGACCTACAAATGGAATCAAATGGACCCGTTAGAGTTACAGACCCATAAGGGTCCATTTGGTTCCTAATCTATCATTCAGCTGGGGACCCCCTGGAACTCCCTCAGGGACCCCTAGGGGTCCCCGGACCCCACTTTGGGAACCACTGTGTTACAGTAACCCAGTACTGTGTGAGCCAGTTGGGAACAGAGCTACTGCTACCAGTGAATACAGCCTTCCCTCTACCGTTACTGTGTGAGCCAGTTGGGAACAGAGCTGCTGCTACCAGTGAATACAGCCTTCCCTCTACCGTTACTGTGTGAGCCAGTTGGGAACAGAGCTACTGCTACCAGTGAATACAGCCTTCCCTCTACCGTTACTGTGTGAGCCAGTTGGGAACAGAGCTGCTGCTACCAGTGAATACAGCCTTCCCTCTAGCCAGCCTTCCCTCTAGCCTCTAGCCAGTTGGGAACAGAGCTGCTGCTACCAGTGAATACAGCCTTCCCTCTACCGACACAACTGTTCTTAGAAGTAACCCAGTCCATAGAGCCAGTTGGGAACAGAGCTGCTGCTACCAGTGAATACAGCCTTCCCTCTACCGTTACTGTGTGAGCCAGTTGGGAACAGAGCTGCTGCTACCAGTGAATACAGCCTTCCCTCTACCGTTACTGTGTGAGCCAGTTGGGAACAGAGCTGCTGCTACCAGTGAATACAGCATTCCCTCTACCGTTACTGTGTGAGCCAGTTGGGAACAGAGCTGCTGCTACCAGTGAATACAGCATTCCCTCTAGCCAGCCTTCCCTCTAGCCTCTAGCCAGTTGGGAACAGAGCTGCTGCTACCAGTGAATACAGCCTTCCCTCTACCAGCCAGTTGGGAACAGAGCTGCTGCTACCAGTGAATACAGCCTTTCCTCTACCGTTACTGTGTGAGCCAGTTGGGAACAGAGCTGCTGCTACCAGTGAATACAGCCTTCCCTCTACCGTTACTGTGTGAGCCAGTTGGGAACAGAGCTGCTGCTACCAGTGAATACAGCCTTCCCTCTACCGACACAACTGTTCTTAGAAGTAACCCAGTCCTTAGAAGTATAACCCAGGCTTGAATCAGATATCTACTGTTTCACTCCCAGGTTCACACATGGAGAGGCATACAGTTCACCATTGATCCGCTGTGTCAAATTGTTGTTTTAAGAAAGAGGCCGGATTTAAGGGCCTGTTGGCTTTAGGTTTAATTTGCCCACTGCGTCACAGAGTCCATCTTTCAACGAATATCCCTGACATCCTCTTTCTGAGCCCCTTCATATTGGCTGTACGCACGGGTGCATGAGAAGATGGGCCTGCGATAAGACCCGGGAGAACATTGAACCCTTTGCTTTGAGGTGGTGCGCCTTGAGGTGGTGCTTGTTTGGAGCGTTGTGTATTGTATAATGTATTATGGCACATTAGAGAGCTGTCCCGATACTGTATCGTATCGGAAAAGAATCGGTATCGGCCCTTATTTGTCATATCGGGTAGGTATCGGCGAATATGGCAGTCTAACCACCGATCCGACACAGGGGTAAGGGGTTGACACTATGGCAGGTAAATAAAATAAACGGAGCATGTGGAGTTTGCTTTGGTGTTGCCCAAACTGCAAGTGCACATTTGAGTGAAGAGTCTGCTATAAACCCCAACACGAGATATATAGCTAGATAGCTATAAACACAACACGAGATCACAACACTGGTATCGGTATCGGCTAACACAGAAATTGTGGTATCGGGATTAGATCGGGAATGAAAAAAGTGTATCGGGACATCCCTAATGGCAATGATTAGAAAGTATAATGCATATAGAGGTGCATTATACAGCCTAATTTAAACTTTTCTTACCCTGAGGAAGATCCACCATGGATTATGAAATCAGAAAAGAAGTCTAAATTAGGCTTATAGCTCGGTGTGAAGATTCAGGGTCGGTATGTAGCTCCAAAAACCCTGAGAAGAAGCAAAAACAGCCCATCTACAAATTAAAAACACGTTACACAGGTTGTAACTAGTATTGCAGATCGCATTTTTTCACCATTCGATGTACAATGAAGCATATTATGGCGCAAGTGGTTCGTTCTCTGTCAATATATGGCAACGACCCGTGTACTATAGTATATGTGCGTGTATGTATTTCTGTATTTTCTATGTATCTGTAGATGAAGTACAGATAAAGATGAGTTTTTCCATCTGTGTTTTGAGGGATATCCTATTATCCAGATTGTGTCTCTCCATATCTCCATCTGTTGCCACCTGACTCTTAGCCTCTGGTGTTTTCAGGGGTCCCGTCTGCCGTGGACAGTGGCGTCAGTCAGACTGGATCCACTCTGGAGTGAACCGAGATCAGATTTAGGGTCACAGCCTGGACTTGAAATGAACACTGATCGAACCCGAGTCAAATGTTCGTTCAGTTTGTCTGTGGCTGATCTGTCCGTGTGCTTCTTGGCACTGCTAGTATAACCTTTCACTAGAAGCCTAGGCCTCATGTCTTCACAAAAATAACTTAAATTCTGCATCATCCAGTAAACAATGAGGGAAAATGGCATTACACACACACACACACACACACACACACACACACACACACACACACACACACACACACACACACACACACACACACACACACACACACACACACACACACACACACACACACACACACACACACACACACACACACACACACACACACACACACACACACACACACACACACACAGGTCTCGTCTGGGCCAGGAGGACACACCCTTTTAAGCAGCTTGGTAGACAAACTCGCTACTGGAATCACAACACACCCACGCCAGCCCAAGCAAATGTGTGCAAGCACGCATGTGTGTGCATGCAAACAGACACATGGACAGGGTTAAAGAAACACACACACAAACACACAATCCTGAGTCACGGCGCCACCGGTAGCCCGAAGGTATACAACCTCATGCTACCCCCACCTTTCTTCTCCCATATGCCCCCCCACCCCACCCCGCCACTCCCTCTCTCATCTTGGGTGGGGGACACCCCCCACCCGAGTCACCTGTGTCCTTCTGAAGGTGTCAACGCTCCTCTGAAGGAGGCTGGGTACCCATTCCCAATCCGCCGCAGGGCAGCCGACCTCCCACGATCTGTGCAGCACCAGGACGCCCCTGCAGGACAGGCAGGTCCACTGTGACACACTCTCAAAGAGTTCAACTAACACCCTGGATTTCACTGTGTACAGATGATGATGGATGAGCTCACTGACAGTCAACCAAGAGGTTCAAGCGGCGAGTTCCTCTTTTTCAGAGTGCTCTAATGGAAACATTACATATACCTGTATGTGGAGGCTTGGTCTCTGTCAAAGCATCTCAGAGAAAAGGAGATGCTTTTCTTTCTCTTTTACCTTCTTTCTTTCTATCAGACGCTCGCTCTCATCTCAACTTTGCTCTCTTTCACTCTTTTGCGCTCCCTCTCTCTCGCCCTCCCCTCCCTCCTTCCCTCTGTGGCAAACCTCCACGCTTTGATACCCTTCATTTAGTACGTCAACGGCGATGACACACGCACCCATTCATCTGCCTCCCTCTTTAGATTGTAAAAGGCGTGTATTCCGAATCAAGCCGGAACAAGCCAGACTCGCTGTGCTCGTTCGGTTATACCCCCGCCCACACACACACACACGTGCACGCGCCTCGTTCGATAAAGCCTCCCCGACATTCGACAACAGCCGGAATATTTGGCCTTTTCAAAAGTCAGAGGATTCCTTTCAGAGATCACTCATACAAAGCAGAGAGACAATATAATTTGGGCAGTGCGTTGGACCGAGAGTGCCACAGATCCCATCTTGTCAAAGGTGAAAAGTATTTTTATGTCAAGGGAGCTATTGAGCGGCTCCCACGTCTGGTTGGGAGCATGCGGAGGCTCAAAGCCGAGTGACAGTGTAACGACCGTGTGTCTGCGGCTCAATGGCAGCCAGTTCGACAGCGATGGCTCGGACAAATCCCCCTCTATCTGGCTCAGAATCCTCCGTGGCTCTTCGGCGAGCCGCCGTGAATCACCTTGAGCTTAATCATTCGCAGATATGGCCGAGGGGAGGGGGAGGGGGAGGGTGATGGAAGCTCTAGGGCCGAGAGTTTATCTCCTGGACCTGACCCTTTGATCTGGCCCACAGATTAACCCCAAACACAAAGGCAGGGTGGAGATAGGGCTGGGGCTGCTTGTCGGTGTGTCTGTGCATGCGCGTGTGTGCGTGCGTGCGTGCTTGCGTGTGTGCGTGCCCGTGTGTTTGTGTGTCTGCTTATGTGTGAGCCACTGAGAAACCTCAGCCTAACCCTGAGACCCTGGCAAGACCAATAAAAGTCGTACAATTTACAACTGTCCAGTGATGTGACCTTGCGGTGCTATTCCCATGGTTCTTTCATTGACCCACTTTCAACCTGGCGTCCCCATTCTGGCCATGTCATTACAGGCGATGTGACGTCTGAGTGTGTGTGTGTGTGTGTGTGTGTGTGTGTGTGTGTGTGTGCATCGGCCATTTTGGGTCGTACGACAGCGTATATAAGTATAGTGGTTAAAATCCCAATCTGTGATTCAAGTATTGCACCGTTATCACACCGCTGGATTTATTGTTTTAGTTCTGTGTTAGTGCAGTGAGTATTCAGTCTATTTAGGCTGTCCATATGATGACTATAATAATGACGTGAAAGAAATTAAGAAAATCTCAATTTCCAATGCAAATTGCAAAACAAATAAAATAATTCTCAGCAGTTGCAGAAGAATGTATTGAATATGAATATGAATTTAAAGTTCACATTGGATTAATCCTTTTTGGAATGAGTTTTATGACGATACACATTATTTTAGTAGATTTAGATGAAGTGAATAATCCCAACATTTTGAAGGTCAAATGAATTCCTGACCATTAAACCTGTGTTTGGTGGGTGTGTCATAGGTCATGATGTGTTTGGTGGGTGAGTCATAGGTCATGATGCAACATGTTGGAGCAAGCACTGAGACTGCAATTGAAATGTTTTAATGATTAGAAATTGGGTTGAGTTTTAACTCACTATCAACATACGGGCGGCTGTAAATGTTTATAGGCCTCAGAGACCTGTGAAAAGGTCAAAAGAACAAGATTGTATCAGGTACAATCAAGAGTGCAATACTTTCAGTCATAGATATATGAGGGGTTGTCTAACTTGTCTGGGTTGACTTCTATTGGATGAAAACCTACAAATTAACAAAACATTGAAAGCATTCAGCAACCGAACATGTTACGACCAACTTATTTTTAAGATACAATCCATTCGTACACTCTCAGAGTTACAAAGAGATAAGATAAGATAGATAAGATCTTTATTGTCACTGTATGAAACATACAATGACATTTCATTTATTGCAACCATAACACAGTAGGATCAACAGAGAGGGGAAAAAAGGACAAAGAAAGACAGAAAGAAAGAAACACTGATGGGGCAACTTCATGGCATAAACTGTTAGTCCGTCATAGTCCAGTCCAGTCATCTCAATCCAACCCATTTTGACCTGAGATCAGATTCTAAAAATGTCTTCTACATCTTGACAGTTTTCTGAAAAAGCTATGTTTCTATGTCAGTCGTTCTTCGATTTTTCAAAAATAGCAGACCTACAAGCTCGTAGCGCGCTGAGCTTGTAGATCTGATATTTTTCAATAGCTAAAGCATAACATAATTCTAACACCAAAAGGGGTTCCCGCCCAAAATGGGTTAATAAGAGCAATATGATGCACCATTAAAAATAGTAAAATACACAAATAAAATGATAAATAGATAAAATAAGGGGGTCTACACAATCATATGTGCAAATTCATCATCAATAGGGGAGGGGGAGGGGGATTATGTAAATGAAGACAGAGGATTTTACTGCGTTAGATCGACTTCCATTTATTCTTTCGCCGTGGCCGGCTCTGTAGGAGGCTAGCCGTTTATACGAGGGGCTGTGTGTGTGTGTGTGTGTGTGTGTGTGTGTGTGTGTGTGTCTAGTCTTGCAAACAGCTAGGACAATTGGCGTCAGCGATCTTTTGTACACACTGACAGTATAGGCCAACTTCATACGACACCTCCATGCTTTTCTTTCACATGTTTTTTGAAATACAGTATTTCACTATTATGGGAGTCAAAGGGGCCTCAGATCGGACTGAAACCTTACCCAAATATGCAGATGACTGACATCATCAATATGATGTCATACATATAAATAATAACAATAGCAATATGTCAGAGATCCACAGGGAAGCAATTCAAAATGCATAATAATTAAAGAGGGCGTGGTCTAATAAGACCATGCCTTCTTTAATTATGCGTTTTCATGTGGTCTCAGACAAAAAAAAAAAAAAATCTAAAATTTTATTAAAAGTTTCGGTAATAACTGAAACTCGCTCAAGACTGGAGATATGAGCCGTTTTGCACAAGTTGCCATTCGCATTCTTGAGATTATTTAGAGTCTACAAAAAACCCCTATGGCTTACTTCACCCGGTGGCCAGTTTACTTTATCCCATTGAAATGAAATTCCGCTCCATTTTGACTCCTCACCGAACTGTGGATGAAGAAGACATGGTCCTGGCGACCACCCACCACCATCCATGTATCATAAAGAACAGTACACAGCCGGTGTTTGCCTGCCACTGACAGATAGAGTGAGAGGGAAACGGGACGAGTTGGTGGGAAAGAAAGAGAAGTCAAGAAATTGAGAATGAATGAGAGAGAGAGAAGAAAAAGTTTCTGGTCTAGGTTTAGTGTTTTTCTCATAAAAAAGGGACGTTTTTCCTTGGCATTGTCGCCAAATTCTGGCTCAAGGGGTCTTGGCTCGATATGAAAAGTGTCTTGGGTGTTGTGAATCGGCAAGTGGAGTTAGAAAGAAGAGGCCAGAAAAAAAGTCAGCACAGTTGTTACAGTTGACATCATTTTTTAATGTAAACCAACTGGGAAGCAGTCCAAATTTGTGAAGTGCAACTCCATACACACAGTAGTTGTTTATTTTTCCATGTTTCACGTTAGGTAATTTGCGCGTACAGGACGGACGGACGGACGGACGGACGGTAGTATTGCTACTTAATTGTCCAGAGAATATATATAGTCATCCGTCAGACTGCGTCTCATAATTTGCACTAACAAGGGACATTCTACCCTGGTTCATAATCCTCAGATCCCCCTGCAGTGCTGTGCTAGTCACACAACCAAGCGACACGGGGCCAGAGATCAGCAGTCTAAACACATATTACAGCCTTGTTATCCCCTTTTGGACGTAAGACTGGTGGCTCTAGCAAAGTCCCTCACACTGTGACGGGGCATCGGGGATCAGGCCTGAATATTGCAATGGGTGTCTTGTCTGTCAGAACGGCTGAGACAGGCATCCTCTACCTCTCCAAAGCCAAGCCAAAGAGGGCAGCAATTATTCCTCTCCTCCAACCGTTGTCCCCGTCCCGTTCAACAGGGACCGTCAAAGCTGACATCATTATGGCCGCAGGATGTTTTTTATTTTTTTTTAAATATTTTTCCTCCCAAACAACTTTATTTTTTCGTGTGTGCTGTCAGACATGGTCGACGTGGAGTGGATAGCAGGCACAAGGGAGGGTAAAGTTGGCCCCTCTGAGCTCCACAGATGAAAATGCTAAATCACTATGCCTCTCCGTTGCAGCTGAGGCCTATAGGCGGAGGGATTGAATTTAATTTATTCTCCTAAGCCAGGGAATCAGCCCATCAAAAGGCACCGGGAGATCAGGTTTCCTGCATTAAAAGGCCCAGCAGCGCGATGTGGCCGGGCCTGGATTGGACGTAACCCCTCAGAGGTGGCAGGAGAGTGGCAGAAGAGGCTGCCCTCCATGTCCATACTAATTCATCTTCTGACACTTGCAGACCGCAGCCCCCAGTCACACAGGCTCAATAAGGACCGCAGCCCCCAGTCACACAGGCTCAATAAGGACTTGTGGATTGAAACCGACATGGTGTGAATGGGTGCCACTCCCTCCCAGCCCCTGGTAGCCGTTAGATATCCCTTCTTTAGCCTTGTTTAATGGCTGTGGATCATGGGATTATGGGACATGGAGTTATAGTAGGAAATGCTATAGGAGCAGACCTGGCTTCGCTGTAACATTATGAGAAAATCGATTACGGTATTACTTCTATTTTCTAGGCAATTAACCACTTTGAACCTGGGCAAGTCATCATAGGTGCAATCTTTTTAAAATAGTGAAAACAGTATCTACAATCATACAATGCATCGTCCTACAACACTCCTAGATCGTCTATTTTCCAGAGCCAAAGTATAAAATAGGGTTTAAGTGGTTAACTAGCCGGAGTAATTCACAACAAGGAATCACTCTCTAATTAGCAGGCCACATGGCCACGGCACACGCGTGCGCACACACACACACACACACACACACACGCACACGCACACACACACACCCGCACGCACGCCCGCACGCCCGCCCGCACGCACGCACGCACACACAGAGAGAGAGAGAGCTTCGAATTGGAATCAAATCATGTTGTGCAACTTTTCAATAAAATATAGGAGTTACCATAAATCAGGCAAGACATAGCACTTGTGAGCATGGAGCGGACAGCCATGTTGGACGTCAGGACAGCTACATCTATCCATGTAAGCCACAACAGAAGTATAGCCCCCATGCTGTAGATTTAGCTTTGATTGAGAGGAAATTCGCTCGTAATGCCATATTGGCAGTGAGCGGCAACGTCATGCGGTGAAGCAGTCGGACGTTTAGGAAGAGTCAGCAAAACACGAGCGAATATATGGTGAAAAAAATGTGGCAGAATGATCAAAGATAAGGTTGGTTATAAGTATGTGGATTACAGTAGGATAAAGATCTGGGGGGAAATATATTTGAAAACAGTTCACAGAATGTATTTTCTACACTGACACTGACTCTTAATTGCACTGACTCTTAATTGCTTGCTTAATTTATGTGACACTGTTTAGTCACATAAATATACCATATATCTATTTGTTATACTATCTGAATAGTCATTAATCATTATACAATGAATGTCTCACGAACAGATTCTGAGCTGCGCTACTGAACTGTCAGCAGGGGCATTCAGAATGTGTATACATACATTGTAGTTATTGGGAAAGAAAACATAGGCGCTCCAATGGAAGAGGAGGGCTGAGGGACCGGACCGGACCTGGTACAGAAGGTACATTGAAACAAACTTTAAGGCAATTTGCAAGTTCTATTTCTCCCAAGTCTGACATGGACCCAGATTAATGTTTTTACATACTGTATAATGTGGGACAAATACGATTTTCTAGTTTCTCGCATAAATACATCCTTTGAGTTCTTGGAATTTGTAAAGGATCTCATGTGACTGTCTCACACCACATCACAACTGGCGCTGACCAAAAGCAACCAAAGACTACTTGTTTAGACTTCATCGACAGGCACACCAACATGCTACCACATCCACAATGTCCTTCACAGCTGCTATATTTGAAATGTGAAAAATCACTTTACTGCCTGGGCTTATGCAGGATTCTGTATTGCAAACACATTTTAACATGAGATGCAACTGAAAGCTCTGTTGTTGTTTTTTGTCAAAGTGAGCTGAAATGAACAACAATTAACTCATTTTATGCTCCGTCACAATGAACCAGTGTAGGCTTATGAGAAGATGACCTTATTCCTTGACTTCCTTGGCTCCTCTCTCACTGTAAGGCCTACTGTTAAATCCTCAAACATGAGGAGTTTCTCCTACAGCACTCCAGTGGACCAAGTCTAATCAAATGGGGCTTCATGGCTTAGTGTGCATCTATTCTGAGCTCCTGGAACTGAAAGCGTTCTGGGAATGCCTGGCCTCAGCGACTACCTGGCCCTCTCCAACAACAGGAAAGAACTTTGCACTATTTAATGCAACTCAAATAGGACTATGCGGAAATATTGCCAGGGCAGTGCTTAGAGAGGTAAATCTGGCTTTCATAGCTTTCATATATGTAGCATAAGCTATATGAAAATGTGGGAGGTTTTAGCACTCGCATTATGTTACATAGTGATAGGGATCTGTCTGTCTTTCCGCTAGTTGGACAGTAACATTTATTAGACACTCAAACTTTGATCAAACAAGATGGGTGCACATGATAATACGTTTTGCCCTTAAAAACATGTAAAAAAAAAAGGTTACAACCCATAAAAATGCGGAGCTGCCTTCCCTTTTTATTCTTAAACTTCTAAAACCTGGCAAAATCACAAAACTAAAACTATGAACCCAATCTAATTGCATTCTTTTTGTAGCTAATCGTATATTGGGACATGGGGAATGTCTTAAAGGGGTAAGTTGGCATTTTACATTTTAGTTTATATCTTGGTTATGCTACGATTTCATTCAGCAATATCTGCATAAGGGACAATCTAAGGCACTTTCTTCACGGGATAAAACATACAAGTCAATTTTCAGGAACACTGAGAGGACAATCCGTAGAATGTTTTTTTCCCCCCTTGCAAATTCTTGGAAACACAACCAAAAAAATAAAAATAAAGTTGAGGTATCCCTTGAAGGGAATAAACCCCTCGAAACAGGCTGTTGTTGTTAAGAACGGCAAAGGTTGGAGTCATAAAGGACATAATATTACATTCTTCTTATGAACACAGATCTCTGATGACCAGCGTCTTACCCCGCGTCTACGCTCCGCCTTGATCTTCTCCTCTGTTTGCTTTACTTTATTGTGTGTTTTGTTCTCTACCCCCGCAAGTAATTTTTTCGTGCAAAGAATAAAATTTCATCTGCGCGGGCTCTGAGAAGCGCTGCCTTTGGATTGGCCCCTGCTCCGTACAGATGCTTTGAATTTACGGGGCTTTTCTGGCCTGTGAGGGGGGGGGGTGGGTGGGAGTAGAGAAGGATGGATGGATGGATGGGTGGGACGGAGGGTTGGAGTGGAATAGAGAGAGAGAGAGGAGGATGAGGGTGGGTGGGGGGTTGGGGTGGACCTGCCTGTATTTCCTGTGGATTAGGCCTCAGATGGACGCCCTCAGAGGAGGTCCCGACTTCTGGGTCTCCCTGCCTCCCTGGCTGGCTGGGAAAGTGACCCCCGACTGACTCCCTGGTCCTCGGAGTGCCCTGCTAACTTTGCCCTGGGATGGGACTCGGACCCGGGACTCCCGTCTGCGAGTAGTGGACCTACATCCAGAGGGAAGGCTTGCATGCCACCGCCAGCACATCGTGTGGAACCGAACCTGTGTCTGGAATTGTACACATACGCAGCAAAAGAATGATCATCTAAGTCTGAGAGTACAAAGGCGTAGAAGTCATTTTTTCAGTTACACTAGACACCCCATGGAAACTTGAATTGATAGATATGTTTTGACACAGTCTGCTTTGAGTCCCCATTTGCTGGTCATCAAATTATTGGCTTAGGAATGCAACAAAAACAACAATATCTGTAGAGGCATTCAGAAATCCAAACCTCTAACTCCATGGTGAGGGCCCTGGTGTGTTTGACTCGTACTCCATATCCAATAGGAAAAAGGTGAAGGTGAACTGAAAAGAATATGTATTATTTCCACAATCCTCCCAATCCTCCCACGGGGCAGCAAACCTAAACCTAACCTTAACCCATGTCTAACCAATGACTAGTCTAAACTAAGTATGCACCCCTTCCACAAAAGCCCACTTTTCCAAAATGAATAGCTCCAAAAAATCAATAAGAATTAATAAGGTCAAAAACTGTATGCCTTCCCAGCCTCACCAAACATTTTCCATTGTTCCCAAAATGCATGTCAAGAGCACACTTCCTCTCCCAGTGAGCCTTTCAAAATACAACACAAGTTACCATTAACTGTTCCAGAATCACTATAGAGGAGCTTTTACTTTGAAAGGGAGACATTATAAAGGAAGTGCAAAGGGGCTCACTAAATCAACATGACATTTGATATATGAAAATGAAAACATTATTCATGAAATAAATGAACACAAATAAAGAAAACATAAAACTGGCTCTAACAATAACCATGAATTCAAGTCTCCATGGGGTGTGTAATTGATAGATATTATCAATGTGAACTTTCCCTTTAAGTTTGGACTTAGCCACACACACACACACACACACACACACACACACACACACACACACACACACACACACACACACACACACACACACACACACACACACACACACACACACACACACACACACACACACACACACACACACACACACACACACACACACACACACACACACCTTTCAATGCAGCTGCATGTTATCACTCTGCCATTTGTCCTGTCATTCTCCATATTATAATATCTAATAAAGCAGAAATGCCATAAAAAAACATATTTAAAACACACATGCAGCTTTTCTCCAGGAGGAATAGTTAAAATTAAGACAAAACTTTGCCCGATACTCACCCTGCTCTTTTTCCACACATATAACGTAGCTATGAGGGCCAAATGTACTCTTTTTATGTGGCCCAGCACTCTTGGCAGGGTCCCAGCGTCTGCATACAATACAAAATGAGCTCATAATTTCGACAGGAACCATTTCCATGTTTTTTTCTTTTTTTTAAAGGCATTTTTATTATCGGACTGTGTACAGACCTTGTGTTTGATCATTGATTGTAGCAATTATTTAGAAAGCATTTTACATTTTGTCATAAGAAAGTTATTGAAAAGTCCAAATGCAGCAAAAGCAGTCTCAAGGTCTCAAGTGTGTGCCCGTTGTGTGTGATCCCAAATCCAAGTCAAATCAAACCAATGTCTGGGTAGGACCTCCGCATTGAATGGGTTAAGCCGGCACAGAACATGGCTCAGGTGAAGACTCAATTTCTGATTCAAGAGAGCCATCTAGTGGCGCAGGGAAGATAACTCCCACTTCAACAAAACAAATGCAATGGCATTTCTTTATGGCTCAACAAAAAACAACCTCACTAATTTCGTTTCCCCCCCCCCTTCTACAGTACAATACCAGTGCCTTGTAATAAAGTAAAATATTAAATAAAATTTCTATGTTACAGTCCAAATATATTACGATAAGTTTCACAAGTACTCCATCTATAATAGCAACACACAATTTAAACAATTTTGTCCTGCAAAAACCTCGTCTCCAATTTGAATCTTTGTGTTAATTGCTAACAGGAGTAGAAAATATTCTATATTTCTCAGACCAAGACCAATATAGTAATTTATATACAAGGGTCTCAATAATCATATAATTTCTTTTTTTTCCCTTATTTCTAAAAAGATTAGTTTGGAATATTCAAGGTTTCTGCAACACACAAATGCAACATAAACCGATTTCACAAGACGCAGCACGAAAACTAAGTCCGTTCCATCATTCCTTCCATGCCCGTCTCCCAATGACCACAAACCTTACGCCTGATTTAAACTTCGCTGCATGCCAGTGTCTCGCACAGAAAACGGACGATCAACAAGCTCACAGTGTGCATCAGCGTGACGCATTGTGAGCTTGTAGATTGGCTATTTTCCGTGCGAGGCACACTGTGCAACCAGGCATAAATCAGTCTTTCAATTATACAGCATCGTCAAACGGCAAACCTTTTCATATACAGCACCATCAACACGAGAGATGTTCCAATAAAGCAAGAACTGATAACTAGAATGTACACTGTTAAGTAAAACAGAATTCTTTTTGCATTTTTTGAGTTCAAAAGAAAAGATGATAGTTACAGCTTATATACCGCTTGTCACATGCATGAACCCGTATTCATGTTTGGCCTTCTTCCGAAGCCTTGTAACCAAGGACTAGCTACAGTATCTTCTTCCGAAGCCTTGTAACCAAGGACTAGCTACAGTATCTTCACGTACAGTATGACACACTAAACTAAAACATTAGAACGGTTCCCAACTTTTTTCTCTTTTTTAAATCAAGGCCCACTTGAAAATCTTCTAAGTTCTGAAAAGTAATTTTTCAAGATTTTAAAGAAAAGAACCATGTATTGTAAGGAATGATAGCCAGCACTCGCGTTCTGTTCCGCCGAGTCATGACACAGCTGAATTGTATCACTTACAGTATGATTACGCTGAAGAAGGCTTTGTCATGATGCCTGCTTGATTAATAAAATGTAAAACTTAACAAAAAGTTCCTGAATGAATAGACAGAACTGCTGGCTATCGTTCTTTACATGATATACTTTTGGAGCCGTGCACTCAGCAGGTTTTTGATAATTTGTTTTTATGCGTGGAGTTTGTGCTCGCATTCCTTCTAGTTTAAAGAAAATAAAATACCATAACTTATTGTGTTTGTTTACATTATTATTTATATTATTATTAATGTTATGTTATCAATGAAGTCTTAGTGTTTTGCCGATTATTTGAGGGCCGACTTGCAATATCCTTCCTTCGGACCCACAAGTTGGGAGTCGCTGCATTTTAAAAGTTTATACATAAACTTTAAAAGTTAGCCACCTCACGTGAACTCTGTTGTGGAACGCCGTTTGCATGAAATCTGCGGGAACAGCAGTGCATTTCTACAGTACATTAAACACCACAGAGGAAAATAAATCCAGACAAGATTATAGGAGAAATACAAAACATAATGCAAATCAATATCCCAGGCCTCTTTTTTTCTTCATCTTCTTAAAAAGAAAAACACTCATAAATATCGTTCCCATTTTTTGGCAAAACAAAACAAAAAACCTAAGAAAACTAAAATGGAAAATTCCCCCACGCCCGTGACAAGAAGACGAGGGGGTATTTGGGAGTGAACAGGAGGGCAACAGCAGAAGTTACTTTAGCTCGATTCCAGCTTGGCCATTTCCTGCACATAGATCCCTATGCTTTCACTGTCGAACAGCACAAAGTACACCGTCTTGATGGTGGAAGACATGGTGGCCACGAAGTAGGTAGAGATGGCCTTCAGGATGAGCTGTGCAGCGGTCTGCTTGGGGAAGCCGTTTCTACAAAACAACAGGCACCACGTCATATGATCTGCATCTAAAGGATGCAACAGTTAGTCTAACTGATAGACGTAAATCAGTGGTTTTCAGCCGTTTTCACATCAAGACCCATTATTTATTTGGTATTTGAGCCACGGACCAGAGATTTAGCCTCGCAGACCCAAAACTAAAGAATATGTTCATCGTTGGATAAGACTTTGTCCACAATTCCATGCTGTATTGATGTGGTACCATTAGCAAAGATAACAGGCACACATTGGATCAAAATAACAATTCTTCTACATTCTATAATTGTGTAGACGTCTTGTAAATTAAGTATTACATTTTGTTTAACAATAATTTAACTCTTTAGAGTGTAAAATTAAATCAAATGGACCCGTTATAAGGGTTGAATTTGTTACCAACTCTACCAACTCTTAACTGGGGACCACCTGAAACCCCCTCAAGGACCATTGGTGGTCCCTGCACCACTGGTTGAGAATGACTGATAAAGGAGCAACACTTAATCACACTGATAGATTACGATTGAAAAATAATTATAAGCAAATATTTTCAATTATTGGGGTTTTCCCCCCAGAAATGATCCAGCTAAGCAAAGCAAAGCAAAGTTCTTTGTTTACCCAGGGTAAGTGGACTTGTTCATTGTTGTTGCTTGGGCACAAAAAGGTTTAAAACCATTGGTACAGTATGTACTATATAGCATACCATTCACTAAATAGTGGTAACATGACCAGCACTAAACAAACAAAACAAACAAAGCTACCAGATAGCTTGAATATAAGTACGTAATGTCATCTGTGGAATAACAACTTACTCTAGCTATTTTTTTCTCTCATCAAAACTGTTCCAGAAGTATCCACTCACACAGATGTCACCAATTTCTTTTCATCAAGAGTTGCAGCAGGCAGTTTGATAATTAGCATGGCAACATATGCAATTACATAATGCAATTCAATACTTTCCTTCAATATAATCCTACTACTCCGAGTGTGTGTGTGTGTGTGTGTGTGTGTGTGTGTGTGTGTGTGCGTGTGCGTTTTCTTCCTACCTCCCGCTGCCAATTGACGGGAAGGCCACTGACTTGAGCTTCTTCTCGTCAGCCAGTGCCAAGCAGTTCTTCACCGTTTTGTCCAGTAGATCTTCACACTTGTCAGAGCCCCAACCTGGACTGTTGCAGTGGATGACGTACTTAGCAGGTAGACCGAAGCCACCGGACAGCACAGCTGAGGGATGACATAGCAAAGCTTTGAATATGATATATATATTCAAGAATTTGTACACATTTTCACAATTTAAAATAAATAGCAGATCTACAAGCTCGTATATGTGCTATTTTTTTTTATAGCCAGCCAATGTAGTCTAGTAGCCAGAATGTGAACCCGGACATGTTGAGTACACCAACGTTTTATGTTATAAATGTTTAGTATGGGTCCCCATCATGTGGAAACTGCCGGATGCTAACTTGCATACAGTATGTTGAGCAATTTTCATAATTGGCATAATATGTGACCATACCATTAACAACCTATAGAAGGTACTAGGGGGTTTTCATGATGCCGAATCCATTCAAAGCATTCGTTTTGCAAAAAGATCACCCATTGGGTTAAAAACGGACATTGCCGTCACCACAATGTGATGTGTCAGCACAATAATGGGCATGGCCATTTTATGACCAATGAGTGTTTTTTTTTGCAAAACTAATGCTTGGAATGGATTCAGCATCATGAAAACCCCCTAGTTTGACATGTCACATGCTACATAAAGCATGATGAAATATTCTATAGGTTGTTAATGGTATGGTCACAGATTATGCCAATTATGAAAATTGGTCAACATATGCAAGTTAGCATCCGGCAGTTTCCACATGCTGGGGACCCATACTAAACATTTATAACATAAAACGTTGGTGTACTCAACATGTCCGGGTTCACAATGGGGCTCTATGGGCTGGCTACTAGACTAATGTGCTATAGCTAAAATATAAAATGACATCCCGGTTTTACTACTAGGTCCTGTTTTTGCTCTAAACTAAATATCTACAACAGTGGTTCCCAAACATTTTCGTGCCAAGGACCCCCAAATTGACATTTATTAGCCCGCGGACCCCCCATTTGAAAATATATGCCAGAGACCCCCATACGGGGTAACGGGAAGATTTTTGAGTGATTCTCAACCCGCTTAACATTATGCTATGAATATGATTTTTTGAATGGAATTTCTATCTCTGGGACCCCAATTTATATTGTAAAATCAATGTTAATTTAACTCAGTGTGTCCATTTGGTTCCTAACTATCCATCATAGCTGGGGGACCGCCTGGAACTCCCCGGACCCCACTTTGGGAACCTCTGATCTACAAGGTCACAACAGTACCAGTTTGGAGCTTACAGATCGGCTATGCTGCAGATGTTCACCCCACAATAGGAACCGTTAGGATTCAAAGGGTTAAGCATTAAGACATTACGACACTGAGCATTAAAACATTATAAAAGGATGTTTGGATACAATTAAGACATTATAAAAGGATGTTTGGATACAATTAAGAATAAGATAGTGCAGATGACATTAAGTAAAAGGCAGTAGCAAAACAGCAGCGTTAACACAGTTGTAGCAGACATTCTTTCTGGGAGATTGTGACGCATAACTGAAGGCTTCAGTGCCGTCTATCTAACTTTGGCACCCATAAAGCATACCAGAGTTAAATTAATTGCTATAATTAATTAAGTCAGAGTGCAGTTGAGTGCAGTTGAAAAGAGAAAGAAGACAGAATTAAAAATGAGAAACGGCAGAATAAAAGGAGGTGAGAAAAGAAGGACAGACTGGGAGAAGAGGAAGTGGAGAAATAAACACGAGGTAAAATGAAGGGAATGAAGGGAAAGGGAGAGCTACATTAGGTGGTAGATGGTTAGAGGGGAATTAAAAATCTGCGAAAATCTGCCAAATTCTCTAAGATGACGTTTTCGCCAAAGTCTAAGCAAAATAAATGAATGCCCAATTAAGGCATTTAGCACTTACCCAGAGTGGGAATCATAGTAAGCAGAGTGAGCATGAACGCTGCTGTACATATACAGTCAGAAAGGGGCTACTGTATGTATATGTTTATATGCTTCACAAACTTCTGAAATTCCACAAGGCACCAACCTGCTCATCAAGAGCATGTAGGGTTTTAGTGTCTTGCTCAAGGACACTTAACCACAAATCCAGGACGAACCGAGGATCAAATCGGGGACCTTTCGGTTAAATCGGGGACCTTTCAGTTCCCAGACGGCCACTCTACCTCCTGAGTCGCTGTCTGTACACGTTTTAACACAACTTAAGAGCCAAGCGGTCTACCGGGAGAGTCCAACATGTTGAAAGAACAGTTTTCTTTGTGCAATGAAAGAAAGACAAAAAATTGGAGAGCTTAATGCTGTTGAGACCAGGGTATTAGACAGAGGTGGGCTGGGGAAATCACTTCTGCAGACGAGTTGGAGTGAAGCCACGAGGAGAGGAGTGTAAGGAGAGAAGAATTGAGATTAAAGGAGAAGAAAGATACTGTAAAGGCGGAGGACAGACAGAAATCTTAAAAGTAGGACTATGTGAGAAGAGAAGAGAAGAGAAGAGAAGAGAAGAGAAGAGAAGAGAAGAGAAGAGAAGAGAAGAGAAGAGAAGAGACTCATCATGATCTTGGAGCCTGGATGTAATTGAGAAACAGTGGAGCTCTGTGCCGGTTCAAACATCTAGGTTTGTCTGCCTTCAAACAGCCGGCTATAAGACACTGTAACTCAGCTAAAGCCCTTGACGCTGTGAAGTGAGAAAGCACTGTAGTCATACTTCATTAGGCCACACCGCTAGCGTGTGACAGGATCGGACCGAATTACAGAGTCAAAGTCGGGGACAAGCTGATTTCCAGATGGCACAGAGAGACCTAAGGCATGAGAGTGAGTGCCAGTTAGACTGTCTGTGTGATCTTCTTGTGAGGAAAGTGGATTGATGACGATGATTGTATTTTCATGATTGCCTGTAAAGTTGAACTTGACAGAAGAGGAAACGTGTGTAAAAAGGGTTGGTGTGCAAATAATATAGAATGTGAACAAAGGAACACCAGTGTGAGTAAAGAATAAGTTATGAATGGTGCCTGTGGTGAAGTGGTGTTTGTGTGGAACATTAGGGGAACATTTCTGGTGTATTGTATATACCCTTGAATGAACCTATATTCAGTTTAAGTTTTAGAACCACTTTTCAATGTTTCATCTCCAATATATTAATAATTTACAACGGTACTATATGTTATATGGACGCCCCCCCCCCCTCCAAACACAAACCTTTGGACAGGGGCAAAGGGCCTGGATGTTGTACACGATGGGTCATTTTTTTCCTAGTGTTAACTCGAGTCTTGACCCTGGGTTGTTATTCCTATAAATATAATATATATAATATATATTTGACATATTATGTCAAACTCAAGGCCCGGGGGCCAAATCAGGCCCGTGAGTGAATTATCTTTGGCCCGCGGGATGATATTTAATTAGTATTAGAACTGGCCCTCTGGTATATTGCACGGACCACCATAATACTACAAGTCCCACAATGCACTGCGAGTGCATTGGCACATATCACATACTATGAAAGCAGTGCTTGGTGAGGATCATAGAACAGGAAACTGAGCTTAATAATAATGCATTTTCAGTTTTAAATGCATTTACTTTTTTGCTGTTTGCCTGGGACGTCCTCATGAATGCGGTGCCCGTGTGTTGAAACACAGTCCGGCCCTCGACCTCGACCGATTTCTTTATTTTGGCCCACTGTGTATTTGACATCGTTCTCATTGTCTCGTCTCCTTTCATTTTGTAACTTGAGAATTATTTAACGTTGCCCATTGCCCGTCTCGTGTGTGAAATTGATGCATTTTGTAAATAAAATGAATTAAAGAAATGAATGGCACATTTTGACATCTGTCTGCTTGTATGTTTAGCTCTATATTAACCTGTAGTTCTTCAGTTATGCACTCCGTACTGCCTGAGCTAGCTATTCATTATAAGTAGATGGAATTAATTTTAAGAGGACTTGATGTCACCTCAGAAGCGGAGAGATAAGTGGTGCAGTATTATAATATTTGGGGATATTTAGCTTCCGTAGACACATGCACATGCATGGTGTTAAAAACAAGAAGCTTGCATGCAGTGGCATAAATCAAGTACTACCTTTGTCGATATTTGAGATTGTCTTCAACAATCAATATAAATTAGGTTTTAATATAGTGGACACACTGCCCACGAGGTCATGTAAAAGTGTACAACCGTGAGTTTCAGAACTGATTTTACTGAAGCCTTTTCAAGCCTTACAAGGCCAGGTTCCTAGTTACAACTCTTGTTTGTCCCTCTTGTTTGGCTGTTCACAAAACTCGCCTCATTACCTGGGGGGCTAGTCACCTGAAATCGTACTTTTACAGTATGTTAATGCTTTTTCATAGGGCTTTTTGTAACTTCCTTTTTTACCTCTCGATTATCCTTGATATTTATTTGTTTTTACAGTTTAATAGTTTATTATTACATCCTTTGACCTTTTTATTTTATTCTACGGGTAGCTTTCTTATTACATCCTTTGAGCTTTTTATTTTACAGGTAGCTTTCTGGGAGATTTGAACTCAGTGTTAATCCATTAAAACCCGAGGCCGATTCTACAAATGCCTTCTAAATTAGTACTTTAGTCACAGCGTGGCACAAAGTGACACGCGGTGAGCTTGTATATCTGCTATTTCTAAATAGCCGCAGATCCTTTCCCGTTTCAAATGGTTAAAAATGTGAACCACAACTCAGTAACTTAAAATGACAGGCATTGTGAGCGAGGGTAGTGATCAACTTCTTTTCCCGCCCCCTTCACTTAAGTATTTTGGGAATTTATTCGACATTTGTTTAGAAGCGGGTTTGGCCCAGTACCATTGTTTCGAAGCGGGTGTGGCCCAGTACCGTTGGGCTACAGCAGGGTCTGGCCCAGTACCATTGGGCTACAGCAGGGTCTGGCCCAGTACCATTGGGCTACAGCAGGGTCTGGCCCAGTACCGTTGGGCTACAGTAGGGTCTGGCCCAGTACCGTTGGGCTACAGCAGGGTCTGGCCCAGTACCATTGGGCTACAGCAGGGTCTGGCCCAGTACCGTTGGGCTACAGCAGGGTCTGGCCCAGTACCGTTGGGCTACAGTAGGGTCTGGCCCAGTACCGTTGGGCTACAGCAGGGTCTGGCCCAGTACCGTTGGACTACAGCAGGCAGAACAATTTCTGACTCCGAAAACCGACCCAGATCCCCCAGAAATCCCTGTCAGTCTCTGCTGGCTTGGGGTTCAGTCACCTGGTAATCTACTCATGATCTCCTCAAGCAGAACCCGGATTAGGACGGCGTGCTAACTTGGCGGCGTGTGTGAGAGCGTATGAACAGACTACGCATGTGTATTATGTGTGTGAGTGAGAGAGAGTGAGACACAGAAGAAGGAAAGATGAAGGTGTGATGTGTGCTTAAGTATGTGAGACAGAAGGATAACGAGGGAAAGTGAGTAAGAATAAGTGAAGGTCAAGAATAGCTGAAAGCGACAGGGACGATGGAAGTGTGTGTGTGTGTGTGTGTGTGTGTGTGTGTGTGTGTGTGTGTGTGTGTGTGTGTGTGTTACATGTCCACACCACAGGAACTGGCAGGAGTGCAGATTATCCATACAGTAATTGTGATGTGTAATGTAATGATGTTCTGTGTGTTTTATGGAATACTGTGGCATTACCACTGGAGGGCGTTCAGTCTAACTAGTGCAACCGTGTACTGTATATATATACACAAAACAGGCCACCAGGTTTCAACATGTGCACACGCCATGTCACGTTTGCCATCTTGAAAATGTTCATCTCTCTGCTCGGTACATGCTGTACTGAGGCCGATGAATGAAAGGTGCACTATCAGAGCCATCTAAGTAAACTTCCGGTTGTCCCCATTTGAAGCCTTCAAATAGGGACAAACCAATAGATGTAGAAGAGCCGCCATTGGACTGTCCCCATGAAGTGAACAGAGTTTGCGTAACTCTGTCTTACTCTATGGCTCTGAGAGCATCCAAACTATCTCACATGGGTTCATATCCAAGGTTTCAAGTGGTTTATTTTTTGCCCAGCTAGCGAGGATTTGATTGGCTGAGCATCACATATAGCGATGATTTGATTGGCTGAGCATCCCATATAGCGATGATTTGATTGGCTGAGCATCCCATATAGCGATATGGGCATATTGGCTGAGCAATGTAATATCGAGGATAAAAATATTCTGCTACATGCACTTACCACCAGCTACCTCTAGAGGGCCATTTTTCTTCTTCAGCTCCAGGACGGCTTCAACAAACTCCTTCCCTCCCTTCTTCTCCAGAGCAGCACCTGTGGGCCGTGAGAGAGGTCTGGGCTCAGTGTGCGTCCATTATACTGCAAACAGACCGCCGGGGAGAGCAGCGATGTCCATGCACATGGATGGGAGAAGCAGGAAGGCCACACGCACGCACGCACGCACGCACGCACGCACGCACGCACGCACGCACCAAGCCCCCAGTAAGGCTATCCAACGTTGAAGCTGCCACTATACCTACTGGCGAAAAGTGGAACTCCAGCACATTCATGGAGGTGGACGGACGTTCAGTGACGTCGTCATGTGCGTAACGTGCGTCATCCCGGACCTCAGATTTTAGGTCCGGGCTACTCGAGCTATGGAGTTATAACGGTACTTCCGGCAGTCTTCCGGATGCTTCAAAACGCCACTGAGCAACTTCTATTGAAATAAATAGCAGTGGGGTGGGGCTGCGGTCGCTCCGGTCCTCCCTCTATGCTTTATAACTATGGGACGCACACAAAATGCGGTCACTTCCTCTTGCCCCTTTGAATTCTGCTTCTGCCATCATACTGTACCTCCCATACAGCAAAGACAGGGGTACAGTTGATATCTACAGTACATTTGGATGACTCTGCGATCCTTATGGTCAGTGGTGAACTTTGGTAGAGCCTTGAATCATACAGAAACCACCTGGGCATGATTATGTCTAAATTGTGTGTTGATCGATCGATCGACAGACAGTATTATACATTCACACAAACATCACTCACACTATACTGGAATAGACTTCACCTACTGGTGTTATCACACACTATACTGGAATAGAGAACTAGACTTCACCTACTGGTGTTATCACTCACACTATACTGGAATAGAGAACTATAGGTTCTATAGGTATTACTGTATGAATATTACACTCTCACAATTGTGTATGTACCAGTAATATATATATATATATATATTAAAAAATATATATATATCCATTTGGTTTGCATCATTCATGTTCTAAAAGTGTGATTTTTAGACGTCTTTCACCATGCAATTATAATGGATGGAAATGGAATGGCTACTTCTGGTTCCTCGACCACAGAGCACGGCGGCAACAGATGAACATGATGGACAGCATTTGGATTAATATCAGGATTAATATCATGATCCTGGAGCTGTACAGTACAACCCAAGGTTCTACCAAAGAAGTTCAACATCAACTTTTGCATCGCCTCTAATTACATACAGTCACACCCCGCGATCACAGAGTTGTTTCTATATTAGCGTGCTATTGATGTGTGTATGTCATTAATTGAAGATACCCTCCATGTCAAATTGATTAATAGAGCTTTACACATAAGGACACCACATGTGTGTGAATGTGAACTAAATCTGAGCCTTCCAAATATTTTGATTGTCAAGTTCTTTGTAAGCATTGTGAGTGAAACACACCTGTTACAATGTGTATTAAGTTGTAACAATTGGATGTATGATTTATACAAAATATTTACAGTACGTTTTCATACGACAGCAATCTAACTCTTCAAAATGTGATCATGAATATAACAAACAATGTACCCAGATTTCACAGGCTCACACCAATAGTAGATTTAGGACTGGCTTGATCAAATGTTCCTTTAAAGTTGATATTTATGGAACTGAAACCCAAAAGGGAAGGGAAGTGACGGCATCCACACGAACCACATCTGAATGTTCTGGCAACACCGCTGAACAGACACACGAGCAACGTCAGTAAAAACCTGTTCTTCACCACAGCAGAGTGACAGAGCTAATTCATTCAGATAAACAAAATCGGCTTGTGCTTTAATTGGCTGCGTTAACTCAAACAAACTTCTACAGTAGATGCAACATGTCCTCTGATGAACCCTGCGGAATTTGATATCTTGAGAAAGAATATAGTATTAGCTGACAGCAGACATCACTCAAGTAAGGTTAAGCCTGATTTATACTTCATCGCCAGTGTCACCTGCCAAAAACTGCAGATCTACAAGATCACGGCGCTTTGCGCTGCGACATGTTATGAGCTTGCAGATCTGCTATATTAGACGCGTGACACCATCGTATGACGGACTATAGTATAAATTAAGCATTAGATTGCAAAACAAACGAGCGAGACCCCAAATAACCCACCCTGCAGTCAACAGGAACAAACGGCATGATTCACTGAATTTGACAGTGACGTTAACAGAAACTCTGTGCATGACATGAATTACTTAGTTTAGCTTGTACTGTAATAAATGTGCACATGTAGCACAACTAATGTCTCGTTCCATTTCTGCTCAATCCTGCCCTAGAAACGACAGCTGGATATTTAATACCATGATTGTACCAGAACCTGCTACAAGCACTTTGTTGATAAAAAATGTTTCGATTAATTTTGCTGTGTGACGTGCCCACTGCAAGGGAAGGAAGGAACACAAGAGTGTCGGGACCAATGGCCACTTTTGTTGATGGACTCAAACTTGTAGAGTGTGTAGACTGTAGTCTACTGTAGGTGTCTTAGACATAAAATGCTGTGTGAACATTTTGTTCACCGACTGCAGTGCAAGCTACCAGGAACATTTAGAGACGGGTAAGGGGAGAGTAGGTGAGAGATAGAGAGACGGAGTGAGAGCAGTGCACAAGCAGCCGTGGTATCGGAGCTGGCGATGGTTCCATTACCTACTTGACCACCTGTATAGAGGGAGGAGTTGGTCGGGTGAACGACAGCGTCGCTCTTGACGATGGAAATGTCAGCTTGCACAACTTGCAACTACAGATGACGACAGCAACAAGAACAACAACAACAGGCAACGACATGGTGGTCAAAACACAGCGAGTGACAAGGGGCAAGAAGATGACCAAATAAATAAAATATATATACACTGTAACTGAAAGGGCGTTACAAAAACAGGAATTAAAGAAATGTGATCATTCATTATTGGCTGTTGACATCACAACACTCAGGCGACTAGGAACATGGTCTTGTCAACGGTTATTCCAAGGGATAGGATCACATAGCCCAAAAAAAGTTCTTGGCACTTGCTCGTGTGGCCAGACATTTCTGAGATCTTTATCTACCGATACGTGTCGTGACATCTAAATTCAATGTGGGGGCTAGAACTGGACAGAAACCATTTGGATTTGAAAAATAAATTACAGAACTAATGAAAAAGAAGACCCGTTTAAGGTCTTCTGATTGGAATGTTATGACAACTGGGTTTCAAAGCAGGAGGTGTAGGTTTGTTATCTACCGTTTTCTCCCGTTCTAGTCAGTTCATTTAATTTAGATGTCACCGGATGTATTGGTAAGCAGAGATCAATGATGCGTCTCGGATACAAATTGTGCCTGCACACACAGCAAGGCTGCACTCGACAAATCTGCATGCAGGGTTTTCTGTTGAAGCCATGCCAAGCACCCAAATTTAAGTGGTGACTTGTTCCAAGGCTCCAACGTCTCAACACCAACATCTCCTTACATTACTGCAATGTAAGCATATAACTGATATATAATGCAATGAGGCTGACATTTTTACCTCCAAGTACTAGAGGATGTGGCAACTTGGCAAGTATCTTAAAACATCTACAACAGGCTAAATGAGCAAAGCAACAGCTCTGAAGACATTTAATAAAATCCTTGAACGAATCCCAACGAATACATTTTTTCCACAGGGAAACATTAACTGTGATTAAGAGACTTAAGAATTGGAGACATAATTCATAATCAATATTTTCCTTAAATCACCCATTAGTGATTAATTGGTACTTTGCATCCAATTGAGTGTTTTGACATCACAGGAGTTGTTTCAAGGATTTATTTTTGCCAGCAGGGAGACAGGAAGGGCTGTGTTGGGGAGCCTCACCTAGATCATCTTTAAGCTCAAGTTCAGCATTGGTGGGGTTGATGACCCCCTCCACATCAAAGCCAGCCATGTTACTGACCTCGCTGTGGATGAGGTTGAGCTGCGGAAGGGGTAGGGGGTCAGCGCAAGAGGAGGACCAGTGAGGGAGGAGGAAGAGGACGCATGCCATACGAGGAGGAGGGAGAGGTCAAGGAGAAGGAGGGAAGGAGAGGAGGAGGCAAAGCCATTAGAAAAGATTCACACACCCACACACCATCATCTTAGGATAGGGATACTTTGACTCTTTGGGCCAGTGATATTCACCTTGCCTGAATGCACATAGTGACTGAATGTTGAATGCATTTTGTTTAAGTGATACGCATGTCTAATTGTATGGTCTGTGTTTGTATAGTATTTTCTATGGACTGCCAGTCCAAAGTGGACTCTGCATGGTAGGGACGTCCTACTCCCTGAGCCAGGCTTGCACTTGAGCACGTTCCTAAAGATGGAAGACTTGAGCACGTTCCTAAAGATGGAAGACTTGAGCACGTTCCTAAAGATGGAAGACTTGAGCACGTTCCTAAAGATGGAAGACTTGAGCACTGTGATGGACAGCTGGGACAGACACTTCACAGGCGTTATGAAATTGGTTCCTAGTTCCCATTTTCACCAATGTTCCGCTGATTTAAACCCACAATGTCTCCAGTAGACTAAGCAGTGTATCCTCTGGCATCCCAGAGTCATACTAAATATGTCTCTGTACCAACAGCAACGCATTCCTGTCAATGTATTCTGATCATCGATCTACGCCTCTCGTTTCCAAACATGAACGCTAACAGTGCCAGCGAGCCATTCAAAAACAATAATGGGAAAGACTAGACCTGGTTACATGCCAGTGGGGTTATGCCGTGTTGGTGAATTATGATTAATCCTTCCAAGTCGGCCAGGACACCCATGACCCAGGCCCCATTTAAATTGCATTATAAGACAAACTGTGAGACACCAACTATGTGTTTTCCATAACAGTTGTGCAGTGGGCATGCAGTTCAGTGAGAGTTCTCCAGTCCATACAGCTCGTCCAGGCCTAGAGATTCGTCAGCCTGTGGCGAGACGTAACAGCTGTGAGGAGGACTGAGCTGAAATCCCCAAGGAGAACCAGAATGCTCATTGACCCTTTTCTACACTTGCACTTGCCAGAGTGAGAGTTGGGCCTGCTTGGCTTCAGTCATAGCTCAGAAAAAGCCAGAACACTGCAGTACCTATTATGTCCTGTTGGTGTTTAATCTGTGCATGCAGCGCCTCGTCAAGCTTATTTTCAAGTAGGGACTGAACATGTCCTAGCAGAACTGGCTGCGTCCAAAAGTGCAAAATGAGCTACTGTAGTAATAGAAAGTAAATCCGAGTTGACTCTGAGCCCTCGCCAGTGCAGCCACCTCACGGTGCACCAGTGACCAGCAGACGAGCGCATTAATAAGAGTATCAATACGAGAATACCACAGCCTTAATAGGCCTAACATACATGAGAACAAACGTTCAACGGTTCATTCGGAAACGGAAACAAATGTCAGAGGCCTAGGAAATGCCATTACGACTGGCCCCAGTAGGGAACAGATAACTCACTCGTGCATGCATGCAATGTTTCAATCATGGCCAGTCAGTGACTCACCCAGCCAGCCAGCCAGTCAAGACAGTAAACAACATGGACCCATATTGACCCACCCCCCCCTCGGGTCTGGTACGAAGAACATGTTTCAGAATGAAGTGAATAGTGCTGAATGTGAGGGAAGATGAAGAGGCAACTAAATCTCAAATTGTCAAAGTATCCCTTTAATGACAGAAGAATTTCCAGGGGAATGTATTAGAGTCTGTTAGTATTGCAGGCTTCCACATTCATGAATCATTCATTATCCCTTCAAGTTGAAACAAATCATTTATTGAGCTACCGCAGAGGTTGAATTTGAGACTCGATTAAGAATTGCCCAGTGGGAACGGCAGAGCAGAATAATGAGGTGCATTTGAATTGAGGCAGAATAACCCATTTTGAGCAGGAACCCCTTTTGGTGGTTACATACATTATGTTGTAATTTAGCTATTGAAAAATAGCAGATCTACAAGCTCATAGCGCGCCACCGAGTGGCGCGCTATGAACTTGTAGGTCTGCTATTTTTTTTAAATCGTTAAAATGTGCATCAAATCTTTCAGAAAATTGTCATGATTTAGAAAACTTTTTTTTTTAAATTTCGACGTCAGGCCTGAATGGGTTAATACAGCGCAAGAGCAAACCCAAGCAAGGACTGGTGTAGCTCATTATAATTACTAGACTGTAAAATGTCAAGATAGACAGCTATATTTATAGCTGGCTTATTTTGCTAATTGGGAGAGTTAATTAGCGTTCATCTGATTCATTATCTTGGATTGATTTTTAGCAACTCCAGCGATCTCTGATTAGCTACCTAGTCAAGTATCCTCGGTGTGCCCTTTATATGGCAAGGGAGCATATTGGAGTCCATCCAAAATGATCTACATATTGTATAATAATCACTTTTTAAAATACAATTGACTTAATGCTGCCTTTTAGTCTGTTCCGTTTAAAATGCATAATATATGTAATTTGTTGAGTCTTGTAATAATTGTCTATAATGGGTCAATGGAGCATACCAAATATGCTGTTTCAATCCACAGTATGTCCATCTAGAAAGGTACAATGTAGGAGGTTGAAATAATTTCATAACAATGGCTATGAATCTGATTTCAAATCCTGTAGCATGTGATGCATTTGTATGAGAATCCTTCCAAAAATGTGGGTATTTTATTTATTGATGGGGGGAGGCAGCGGGTGGCAATCATTGCTACAAGCTGTGTGGGGAATCCAACAATAGTAGTGTGTGTCACCATGCATTAACCACTTAAGCCTGACACGTCAATAACGTCATACACAGAAAATAAGACAATCTACAAGCTCACAGTGCATTGCTCTGTGATGTGTTGTGAGCTTGTAGAATGGCTATTTTCACTGCGCAACACCGGCACACGACATGTATAAATTAAGCACATAAGCCTAGGTTATTTCTTAGAACTAAAATAACATACCCTGAATAGGGACGTCAGAGTTAATGTTAAACGCAAAATCAGTAAAGATAAACTACTCAGACTACTAGGTGGAATGGCTGTGGGTGACATCAGCTCCTGATTTACCCCCAAAGTTTTGTCCTTGTTCTATTGCAGCAGCCTGGATTAATTAGCCTGCTAGCGTGTGACATACAGTAAGCAGCAAGTGAGCTCACAAGAAAAAAGAAAAGCACAAAGCGCGATTGTTTTAACAGCAGCGGCAAAGCAAGGAGGTGCATATACACGTTGCCAGCCATAGCATTCTTTGGTGTTGCAGCCAGCTGAACTTGTACAGTTCCTTTCATACATAGGCTATGTGATCTTTATTTCTCTTGGCCATGACCAAGATCCAAGATCTTCTGGATAAATAGAACTCGTTTTGATGTGTTGTGTGTTAAACGATTACACTCTGGTGTTTATGTACCCCAGGGAAATGGAAATTAATGAAAAATCAATATGAGGCTACATTCAAATAATTACAAGCCCAAAATTGAAAACCTATATTGTCTTGTTGACAGTTTCTATTGATAAATAGACCAGAGTAAGACAAATACTCCATCAAATTTCTCCTTGTACTGTAGTTCCTGGTTAAAAATACAGTAAACTGCATTACTTATAGTGATTGAATAAAATCACAGGCCTAGACTTTCCAAGGAAGGGACTGCACACTCCAGGGAACTATGTCAGGTGCTATAGCTGACGAAGCTCACGGTGAAACGCATCGTGCTAATAAATACGTTGATGATGCAGTAAGTTGTCCGTCTTTGTTCCCTGGAGTGTGCAGTCCCTTCCTTGGAAGGTTTATCTCTCTTTTTGAAATATATATATTGGGTACAGTATAAGTGTGATAATGCACAATGAAGTGTTCCCATAATGGAAAATAATAGGAAAGTCCATATCCCACTACCAAGTTCCTCATGCCTGCCTCAAACACCTTGTCGTGCATTATCACTTGCTTAATTCATGAAATTAAGTAGGCTAATTGTTTTTAACCGTCTCATAGTTTCATTTCCTGTATTTTAATGTCATTGTTAGGCCTGTCCTGTAAATATAACGGGTGCAACAGTTAACACATTGGATCCCAAGGATGGGTATACTCGTCCTATAAATGAATTATGCGGGGCGCTCATGACGAGCAGGCTCGTCTTAAGGTGTTTGATATCGCTATAAGAAAGCCCTGCTGAGTTTCATCTTTGGAATCGCTCCGGTTGCTACGGAGGCTTGCTAAGGCCTCGGCAGCACTGCTTCCGTTTCTACATAGCCATTAGCTTCTGAATTAGCCGCAGACTTTGCACGCTCTTTTCTGAGAATCTACGCCGTTGTCCTTGGTTTTGAACAAATTGCAGATGTTCGGAGGTCATTTGTGATTTTCCGGTGATCGCAATTGGAACATTGGCGTTTTCTAGAGCAAGGATTGGCCTATTTTAGTTTGCTAGCATTAACGCTAATAATTTAGCATTCAAGATGGAATATTAAAACGGATTCTGATCCGGTGGCACGCAAGCACCATCACTTTCGTCCACCAGGTGGCACTCATTGTTACAGTTAAGGAACAAATCGATTTAATGAATTATTTAAAAAAAAAAAAAAATTAGTAATACATTTCATAAATAGTAAAGATATCAGATCTACAAACTCTCAACACATCGTGATATGATGCATCGTGAGATTGTAGATCACGTATTTTTGCCCGCCACCATTGTACAATATATTATAGTTATAGGGCTTAAGTATTTCATCAGACTAGTCGATTATTCAAAATCAATTCATTAAAGTAGCTATAAGCAATACTATGTCAACATTTTAAAGACCTTTTTTGTATTCAGACATAAATAAATAAATAAAAACTTGATTATCAAGATTAAGTCGGTGAAAGGTCAAAATGTTGGTTTCGATAACATTTCTCCGTTAATTGCCCAGCCCTAAATAGGTAGCACAGACCAGTCTACTAGCATCTAGTGCTAATGAAAGTGCTACATTGAAAGAGGACAAGGACACATACCTTTTGTCCCAGGAAGAGACTCTTGCTGGAGAGCACGGTGAAGCCATCTCCTGGAGTGCCCTCTGTGGTGCTGTCAGCCGACGCCGCTTTGCTCACCTCACCCTGCTTCTGAAAGGAACACATCCATGAGGTTGTCACCATCATAAAATTGTATCAATCAATAAATAACAATGTATTTTTTCGCATTGAATGGAACATATGTATCAGAAATGTTTAAACATGGAAACGGTAACGGTTCTAGCAATTCTGCAAAATAACTATGATAATTTATGATTATTAATTGTGATCATCATGCAATTATGTAATAATTATGACAGGCCTACACATCAACTCGGTTTTATTCAGACATCACAGACCTTCCCACATTACATCATTTTTTAAGATGCAACCTTTCAACATTGGTAGAGAACTCTACCCCTCCCCCCACTTAAAGTCATGCTGAGACTTCATTTCAGTCTGTCCTTCTTTGGCGACACCTCTTGCAGCGCTGCCGTCATTGCAGAGTTTGTCTAATGGGGAAGGAGCACTCAGAAATGTATGCTGCAGGGTGCTAGAGCCAGAGCATATTTTGGAATGCAACATGTCATCAGAAATGGCATTTCCGAACAAGAAAACCTTTAAAAAAGCAGTGCCTAATATTTCCAGTCACTCTGTGTACCTTTGCCCTTCCTCCTGTCTTCTTTCCACTTAGCTTCTTTGTCACTGGCTTCTTGGCTGTCTTGGGTTTCTTCTCGGGAGCCGGTGAGACGGGCGTCTCCAGCTTGCCCTTGGCACTCCTCTTCTTCGCCAGCAGCTCAGGGTGGATGTTGGGCAGGACGCCGCCCGCTGCAATGGTCACCCCCTTCAGCAACTGAGAGAAACAGACAGGGCACATGTCAGTCAGTGGCACTAGATTGCACCGATATACCGTGGTGGTCAGTCATTGGATTACCCACAGGTCACCATGGAGACACATGACATGAGCCGTTCTATTAACTCTAACCCATCCATTAACTCTGAGCCATTAAATGCCTAACCATATACATCCTGTTCTGGGGAGAAAAGTCTGCAAATTGCAGATCTAGAAGCTCACAACACGTGACCGTGTGACACTTGTAAATTGTCTATTTTCAGTAAAGAGATTTGGGAAGGGAGCTAGTGGGCCTAGTATAGAGTATGGTATTGATATGACATGGTATTGAGTATATTTTCTGTAACTGTCTTATATGAAAGTCATATACAGTAAGTTGGCATTCAAGTAATTAAGAAACATTTCATTGTACTCAAGATGTGGAGCAGGTGCAATTCCATCCTCTGATTGCCTCCATGGTTGTTTCTGTTCAGCTACAGTCAATACTACCAAAGAACGTGGAAATAATGGTAGTCATTATTTCTATTAAATGGATTTGTTTGAGTAACTGTTGCACCCTATTGCTCTGCAATTATAGAATGACAAAGAAAACTTGAAACGTTGTTAACTTAACACTGATATATTATACAGAATACAAATGACAGTGCTTAGGAGGGAGAGAAAATTGCTTTAAAATTGCTTGTGTCCCGTGTCAAAGAAATAGCAAGGATGTGTACACAGATGGACTGGTACAATAGTGAGCATAAATGCACACTAAACAACAGCATCTTATTTAGATTTAGGCTCTTAATCGGACGAATCAATACATAATTAAGACGTCTGGATGTTCAGACAATCTTTTGATTTACTGCAGCATGTACTAAATGATTTTGTCTGGTTTCTTTACATTTTGAAAATAACTTGCAGATGCAGGAAGGAAGTACTGCATTTTGAATAAATGTATGTAAAGCAAAGTTATTGATCAATCATACCATAGTATTCCCAGTAATTGGAGCACAAACACGTATGCACACACTTACAAAAGTTACTGGCAGTCGTTTCATTGAACGCACTCCCATCCCACGTCAAATTGGCTCCTTCCATCGAGACTTTGAAATCTCACATTAAGACCCACCTCTATACCTTGGCTTTTAACCCCACTTGAGTTCCTTCGGTCCTTGTATATGTTTTGTCTCTCTGTGATGCTGTTGCTTTTCTGTTTTTTGTGATGTGTGAGTTGTTTTTACTGTTTGTACTTTGTTTTCTCGCTGTTGTTGTTCTGTGTGGTAGCTATAGTGCATTTGTTTTTATTTACCTGTACAGCACTTTGTAAACCCTGAGTTGTGAAACGTGCTATATAAATAAAGTGCATTGGATTGGATTGGATTGGATTCATTTGGTGAAACAATGAACCTGATTGAGCTCCTCGTCGTTGGCGATTGCCAGCAGGATGTGTCGGGGGGTGACTCGACCCTTCTTGTTGTCCCTTGCTGCGTTACCCGCCAACTCCAGGATCTCAGCTATAGCAAACAACAACACAGATACCACAGAGGTGATATCAGCAAAACATTGATAGTACAAAATAGGCTATTGTGAAACATTTGGGAAATTGTGGAAAAGTGGAAATCTCATTTTGAAAATGAAATTCAACAGAGAACCAGAGCTGACATGATTTAGGCATACTAGCTGGGTCACGTTTTTTACCCCCATTCAGAATTCCCATAGACTTGTTTAATATTGCGTCAAATAAGAACTTTACTGTATTCCAAAAATAAACAAAATTAGCATGGCTGTTTGACTCATATGGAAATTAAGCATTAGCTAAAAGGTGAGAAAGCGCTAATGTTACTGGCACTGAATTAGTAAAATTTCCACCAGAAACAGACTGTATCAAATATGATATGAGTGACTGACTGTCGTAAACGATACAGAGCCTCCCTGACAATATCGCCGGGACAGTTCATTTATTTTTGTCAATTATTTTTTTCAATTCTTATGCGAGACAATTCTAAGATAACCCAATGTTATTCACCACAGAAAAATCACTTCCGTGACCCAGGGGATGAACGGGTGACGCCAGGACTGCGGTACTAAATCCGATCTAGCCTGGGCAGCATTCCTTTTCGGGTTTATGATCCGGTCGGGAGCGGATGATAGCGTTACGTGACGCCATGTTGTAGTCATCGTTTTGCTGGACCGCAGGTCACATTTACTATGAAATCGTGCATTTCCAGTCAGTCAGTCGTTTGGCATGACCATATATGGTCTTGCCTCGTGACATGCTCACGTGACATCATCAGGGATGGAGATCTCTGATGTCATCAATATTAAGCCCATATATGGGAAGGCCCATATATGGAGATCCCTGATTTCATCAATATTGGCCAGCAACTGTACATCTGACCTCAAACCCTTAGATCTCCATATATGGAGCTGACCTGTTCTGACTTTCCATATGTTGATCCTTCCCCATCCATCCTTCCTCTTCGATGTCTCCCTTTTGACTGATACCTGTCCATTTAAACTCTAGACGGGCCGGCCCCAAAGTTATTAGTGCAGCCACGGCCAGCAGCCGGCGAAAACTAGAGTTCTCAACGGGCCCGAAAATTAAGGCCCAGCCCTACCTGGGCCCTCATCAAACCCTGTACACTCAAGACACTGCCCCCCTTAGATCTCCATATATGGAGCTGACCTGTTCTGACATTCCGATGTTGATCTGATCACATCAAACCCTGATCACTCCATATATGGCCAGTACAGAATTCATTCCATATGTTGATCTGACCCCCCATGCCAAAGCGCCAGCGCTCGCCTAGCAGTCTGCTGTCACCCAGGCGGATGCGTGCAGTAACAGTATCTTACAGTAACAGCGTCTTACTGGTAGTCATCAGGCTGGAACCCTCAATCTGGAACTTCCTTTCACTCAAACCGGAAGAGCTCAGGCTACGAGAGAATGAGTCACGCTTTTATTGGAAAGGTAACTATTAATCTTCCGGTTTGAGGGAAAGAAGTTCCAGATTGAGGGTTCCGGCCTGATGACTACAAAACAATGACTACAACATGACGTAACGATATCATCCGCTCCCGACCGGATCACACAGACCAGGCTTTCCTCCGAGGTGGGAAGCCTGGTGACGCGAGGTTAAATCCGATCACAGCCCAGCCCCCTCACCGGTGGCAATAATTGGCTGAGATTCGCAAGTGATTGGCTGAGACAGGGGGAGCGCTTGTTTAAAGTCGTTTGCTTAACGAGACAAACGATTCCGTCAACCACGACTTGCCAACTCGGACTGCGCGCTTGTCTGCCTTGCTGAGGTAACAAAACCAAGCTCCCCGTTTTCCTACAAGAAAAAAATATATACATAGCTCACCGGTGAGGTATTCGAGGACGGCGGCCATGTAGACAGGTGCCCCCACTCCGATGCGATACTTGGGCAGGCCCCTCTTGATGTAACGGAGCATCCGTCCCACAGGGAAGATGACCCCCGCCTTGGTGGACCTGGAGGTCTTAGTTGACTTCTTCTTTCCTCCTCGGCTGGACATTGTGCTGACGGCACCAACAGCGGCAGGGTCTGCTGGGACACCCAGGAGGACAACGTGGACAACGTGCAACACACAGGGTCTGCTGGGACACCCAGGAGGACAACGTGGACAACGTGCAACACACAGGGTCTGCTGGGACACCCAGGAGGACAACGTGGACAACGTGCAACACACAGGGTCTGCTGGGACACCCAGGAGGACAACGTGGACAACGTGCAACACACAGGCCTGCCAAATCAGGGTCTTCTTTTAAAATCACTCAATTTTAGATTGTATCGTTTGATTCTCTTGCCATTTTATTTCTCACTGCACTTTATATATTTTAGCATATACACCGGTATACGTTATTGTGAGTTCTTTTATTTGATTGCTGATTTTGATAACTGCTTTATCATCATCATAATGACAAGAAAACCATTACACTTTAAAGCGCCTGCGGGGTGACACTACCCACAGACCCCCCCCTGCATTTTTCACATCTGCCTTTTATAGCACCACCAAGAGGCAGACTTTTGTAAAACACATTTTTTTATATTACTCCTCCAGTTTAAAAATCCTGCACATGTCATTGCTACACAGTATCCCTATAGTCATGTGCTCAAGACGGATCTGTCCGATATTTCATATTCCATCCTAATTGGCTAACATTGGCTTCCAAAGTTTGCAGGATTGGCCCGTTTTGAACAAAAAGCCTCAAATCATGAGCAATTTAGGTGCAATTTACGTGAGATTTTTCACACACTTTCCTACTAGGCTGAGGAATAAATTCCACCCTTTTCACATTGTTTCCTCTATTTTTTTCTCAGTCAGTGTTTTTTAAAGGGAGTTGGGGAGGCAGCTGCCTGCCCTGCCTCTATTGTAAATACACGCCTGGCCACTACCAATTGATTTGGTCAAACATGAAAAACGACTTTTGAATGGTTATGTGGCCTGGTGGTCTGACAAACATGTAAAATCAAAGTTCATTGTTTCTAGCCATAAAATCCACCAGATAGGCTAGTGTTAGAAAGGAACACCCAGGGCAGGAGCAAGTTCACAATCAGTAGACAAACCAGGATTTATGTGTCATTCCCGACTCGGGGAAATTACTTCTCTGAATTGAACCAGCAGCAGCTTGCTCAGAGTGAGCTCACAGGGGAGCAGTTGGAGGTTAAAGGTCTCCACACACCGGGCGCGAATCGGATGCGAATTCGGATTTATAGCGGCGTTTCTCCATCGGTTTTCCGAAAAACGCGGCCGGTGTGCAACCACCTTGAATGCCTTGCTCATGGGCACTTAACCAGGCAACATGAAGCTGCCGATCAATCCAGGGACCTTCTGATTCTCTAATCTAGTTATGAATCTTGAACCTAAGGCAACTAAAACTATTGTAAAGGTTGTTTGCTGTAGTAACTAAGGCAGTGCGTTTGAATCTGCATACAGGGCTCTCGCCCTCCCACCCCTCACTGGGGAGAAATCGGGTAGGAAAAACGGGGACACAGCTAGGCATTACCCCTGTCAGAGACTGCCCCAGGAAGCTCATGTGACCATGCTGGCCTGGGACTGTCCAATGTTTTAACTTAAGACTGGCCTGGGACTGTCCAATGTCTTAACCTAAGACTAAACTTCACCCAGACATTTCAAATCTGATTAGACATTTTGATGATACATGATACTGATAATTGTTTCAGTTAAACCTTAAAGGACCACTTCACCACTTTTCAACCTGTCTTATATAATTGGTCCTCACTAATGTTGATAAAATATCACAAAAATGTTTCTACTCGGTCTGTGTCTCATAGGAGGGCTGTGGGCAGTTCAGAAACCCGTCCACCAGTGACATCATCGATGGGGAATCCAAGCTAATAGAAACTGCAGGCTTTCTATTCCTGAAAAGGTGCAACGCGAAAATGGAAGCCATCGTTCTCACGATAATAAAAATCTAAAATTTTTGTAAAAATTAAAAAAAATCTTGTTTAAAAAGAAATCTGCCTAACGATCATGTCACTGGTGGACGGGTTTCTGAACTGCCCACAGCCCTCCTATGAGACACAAATTGAGTAGGAAAGAAAATTGCCATTTTATCATGATTATTAGTGAGGACCTATTATATGAAGATAGGTTTAAAAGTGGTGAAGTGGTGAAGTGGTCCTTTAAAATAATTAAAATCTTTCTAGGCCTTGAAGAATAAGGCAAAAGCAATATTTGTTTAATAAATTATAATCATTTAGCCTAGAGTTGGCTAGTGTTAATTGCAAAATATCACATTTTCTAAACCGTATTGTCAGTCGTACTGCAGCAATTTAAACGATATTTTCTTTTTTCCACCTAGAAAACCACCAATTTCTTTATTTCTTTTACGACCATGAAATAGTCATTGGGAGAAAAATTCCTCCCTGCAACATCTGGACAGGTGTACAGTAGCAGTAGGTGGGGGTTACAGTAGTATCCTACAATAGTGACGCTTGCCAAAAATAACATATAGCAGGCAAGACAACAACAACCATAGGTCCATAGCATAGCTTGTAGATCAGTTATTTTTGGCAAGCGCCGACAACATCGCGCGATGGAGCAGAATAAATTGACGCTGGCAAGCGAGAGATTTCCGCGTGTCAAGAGTCCACACCAGATCACGTGTACACATATTTACAATATTATGGGATTGCACCATTAATTCTATTCCGTTCCAAGTGAAACTGTCGAACGCCCCCAATTAAACCAAGTAGGCTACATCAGCCCATAACACAGTGAATATTTTGGAGAGGGAAATATCCGGGGGGGGGAAAGGGCAAAAATTAATAACACACGAAATGTCAGTGGCAGCCAGCTGCCCCGACACTCGTTCCCTCTCAACACTCCACCTCGGCCCAGCATGCAAGGAAATCCCGAAATGACAACGTTTACACGGGAGAGTGGACCTGGCGCAACGGTGCGCAAACCCCCCCGACACGACGTTTAACCACCCGACCCTGTGAATTACTTACGGGAATGTATGTACGGCACGGCAATATGTCTACACGGTCTTCTGATCAGTGTTCCGTCAGGTTAAATTATCCTAACAACACGCTCGTAAAGTAGCACCTACATGAGCTTGCGATGTCCGGTTGGCGAACTTCAAAATAAGAGTATAGGCCTACTGGGTATGAGTTGAGTCAGAGTATGATCGTCCTTGTACAGGTCCAATAAAGATCATAAACACACAACTTTTTTTTCTATCACCAATCATGCATTGTAAATGTTTAAATGGTTACATTGTAAGAACAATCATCTGCACATGTGGTGCATAATACCTTTATTATTTGCAAAAACAAAACAAAAACATGCTTGTTAAAAGACTGGTGAAAAGTAATATTCGTCTAATCCCAGTAGACATTTGAGTAGACGAACACGTAAATAGACGTACGTACACGTAGTAGATGAAGATGAACACTGCACCAAAATGTGGAATGCTCTGTACACTGGTTTCTTTCTAAATTGTCCTGGAAAAATGTGTATTTTTTATTATTGTGTTGACTGTGACTGTAGGCTATGTTATGTTGATGGATTAGGCGTCCCAAAAACTGCAGTTCCCCCAGGTTCCGTGGCACCGGACCGTCATTTACAAACTTCTTCATGTCAACCCGTTTAATTTCAAGAACCCCCACATACATTAGGCTACGGACCCCCCCATTTAATGGAATTTCTATCTCTGGGACGCCAATTTATATTGTAAAATCAATGTTAATTTACTGTAACTCTGAGAGTGTACAAAATGGAACCAAATGGTTCCAGTTGGTTCCAAGCTATAATTTAGCTGGGGACCCCCTGGAAGTTGGAACTCCCTAAAGGACCCCTGGGGGTGCCCGGACGGTCGGACCCTACTTTGGGAACCACTGATTTACACTACAGTGACTGGGCAGTGCAGTGGTGGGCCAGTCTGGGCCAAATGTTAAATTAGTTGTCCGTTGGTTGTGTATCATTTATGTTGTACTGTGAATGTGGTGATGTGGCTTCTATTTCAAGTATTTGTATGGGCCTCGACGCGAAAAGTCAGTAGAATATCTACGCGCTGGTTGTGGTGGGCCAGTCTGGGCCAAATTCGACAAAAATGTCCATGCCGAATTTTTGTCTCAGTCCAGTCTCTTAAGGACCCCTGGGGGTCCCCGGACGGTCGGACCCCACTTTGGGAACCACTGATTTACACTACAGTGATCGACTGGTTCAGTGCAGTGGCGAGTGGCGACCCTTCTCTGCTGGGCATGTGACCCAGGAACGCCATTGCAGCAGGTGGCACTGGCCCTTCCCCATGGTGGACCCCGCCTGGCTAAGGGCCTCAATGCCTCCTTCACACTGAGTCCCCTCCAAGTTCACTGCTTCTGCTTGGGCGAGGACTTTGAATTAACAAAGCGTTTACGAGAAACATTGGCCAAGCACCATGCTTTGTCGTTGCATAATGTTATCTGCAACATTATTAATCAACTGAACGCTTATTGTGAAGTCCACCGACCGGAAGTGAAAAGCTTACACTGAGGAACATGACAAGCGTGTTTCAACGATGCATCCTATCCTGACGGAACACTGGTGCTCGTCTGTCAATCCCCGGTAACAAGCCTGGGCAACCAACAGTGTCAACTCCCACAATCCACAGCGAGCTAAACATTGAAGCGAGTGAGCGCGCTGTTGCCATGTGTAATTTGGTTCTATGCAAATAGCAGACTTGGATGGAAAAATCCTGTTCTATGAGTATGTCGATGATCTTTACCCAGACTCACTCACAGCCTTTATCGAATCAGATAAACACACCAAATCTGTCCCTCACAGTGGAAATCAACAGACTTAGTCATTAATTAATTAATTCATTTGTTTGACATCCTGATGATCTGATTCAATTAGGTGTAAATTATTTACCCAAACATACCTGTTATAAGAATACTTGGTACAACACCCATTATTATATAAGCCTACTAGTTTGCTGTCACTGTGAGGATTTCTGATTTTCTGGTTCTCTCAAGAGTGTTTGCACTTGTGCTTATTGATTTACTCCTCCCATGTGCTACTTGGTCCCTCCCTGCCAATCTGCTTATTCACACCCACTCATCAGCGCATTCACCGACCAATCAAGTCTGGAGTCCCACACCTGCAGTGCACAGGCTGTGACCCTGATAATTTACCGGTAGATGGCTTCAATTTTCACATTGCAACTTTTCGGGAATAGAAAGCCTGCAGTTTCTATTAGCTTGGATTCCCCATTGATGATGATGATGGTGGACGGGTTTCTGAACTGCCCACAGCCCTCCTATGAGACACAGAGTAGTATTTTTTTTTACCCACCCTTCTATGTTTAAATTAATTGCATTACTAAAAATAAATTGGGTGCTTTTCTGAAAAAATGTTCTTCCACTGTTCAAATAGTGAAAGCCTTTCGATATGTCTGTATGTATATTGTGTAATGTATTGTATACTTCTGATTGTATACTTTTATGAATCTGTTCTCCATACCATGTGATCATGGCCGTGAGTTAAATAAATGATGAGAAAAGAATTGTGCTATTTTATCATGAACATTAGTGAGGACCACAGTATATGAAGATGGGTTGAAAAGTGATGAAGTGGTCCTTTAATTACAGAACCTAACCATTCAGAATTTACATTGGCTAAGGAGAGATATACTGTACATTAGGCAGTCCCCCCCCCCCCCCCCCCATAAACAAAACATAAGAGACGCACTTTCCATAAATGATTTCATTTTTATCATTTCAAAAAATGAAGAAAAACATTAAGATTGTGCACTTGAAAACATTTCAAATAAAACAGCAATTTTTATATTTCTATGGCCTTCAATCATTATTTGGCAATAGAAAAAAAATGAATGCAGCCAAATAGTAGTTATAAATAAGGAGGGATATAAATGTGTGCAGTAGTGAATTGCCATCCCAAGCTGTTGCCAATCACTGTTTACCAACAGTTTCACTTCTTGCACTAACTCAGCAAAGGACCTATAATTCTAACATACAACAAAACACATGTGCTCACTGCTCTGATATGTTCACCAAAATACATACTGTAGAAGATATAAGAATCTGATTTTTCCTGCTATGTTAATTCAAATAAAAAGGAGCTCAATCAAAACGTATTGAACTCCTTGTTAAATGTTTCTATAATTTGCTACAGGTTAGTAAAGCCCTTACCTTCAAACTTCCTAATACCTTACCTATATACTAACTATACCTAATAGCGTTGATCTCCTCACTTTAGTTTGACTTAGTAAGATTTCCCAGTGAAAATGAACTAAATGCCTTTCATCTACACTGTACAACAGTGTCACACATCCAAATAAAGCCCATCTACAAGCTCACACAATGCATTGTGTTCGCATCACTTTATAAGCATTTTGGTTTGTAAAAATACATCTTGATTTTTAAGTTATAGAAATGCATTAAGAGGAGAAATACCATTTCCAAGTGTTTTTGTACTGAACACATTTCCTAGGATACACATTCATTGCAGAATAACATACGTACTGTAGCTCTGAAAACAATTAAGTAAAATAATTGCCATCTACAGGTATGTATGTTATCTGATGGAAATTAATGTAAACTAAACTGCAATGTTCCTTGGCCGTGCTACATTGACCTACATAATATGCAACAAGCTTTTTTTGCATGGATATATATCCATTTCCATATAATGGATGCATAGATATGCATCTATTGCCAAGAAGCAATGCTATGTTAAACTGCCAGAGTACAGTTGTTTGACATGTCTTCTTCCATAAAGATACAAATCGGCCTGAGGATTCGTAGTTAGCCATTCCATACTGATTTAAAGCTGCAATCCGTAATTTATGTTAAGAGAACGATAGAATATGATAGATTAGATGACAATATAACTAGCCAATAGAGCGTCACAGTCTGCACTTTTTTTCCCAGTCTAATTATTTGATCGGCCCAAAACATTGTGTTTATTGTCATGATTTGTCTTTAAATAAATACTTTTTGAAATGTCTATGGGGAAAATGAATGGGAAATTCTCTTCCGGGCCTGTCACACTCTATCTGCAGTGGTTGGAGGAGGTTTTCCTGACTGTAGAGTGTAGACCTTGGTGTCAGGTAGGACACCTACTGGTTTACTAGTAGTACTGCCTCTTATCTCTTGACCAAGTGGGGATGCCTTCTTGGAGAGCAGTAGAAGTTTGGTCTCACATGAGACCACAAATTCCATGAAATTTGTGGATTGCAGCTTTATTAGGACCATCTCGATCTAGAGTTTATTATAAATACGCCAACACATATGTGAAAATATATACACATATTACAGGAGTCAAATGTTTATTCCTGATAAAATAGAATAAATTGAAGAGAGATGTAGAACACCATGCATCAGTGTGAAATTCAAGCACGGGGTTTCCCTTCACCCAATTTGCTTTTAACAAATTAATCAATCAAAAAGGTAAATTTGCATTGAATGTGTTCTCAATCATGATTACAAAAGCACTTTATGTAGCAAACTGTGAACAGTGAACTCAATTTGGACAGATAAAACCATTTAATCTGTGCCAATTTCACTTCTCATTATTACTCATTCATTATTGAAAATTAACTTGCTAAATTGAGGTCTTGTGATGTGGTATCTTCTGGGAAATTGACTGTACTTTTTGTATTTTGAATGGGAAATTGACTGTACATTTTGAATGGACTCCACTGCAATGCTGTCTCCAGTTGATACATAAGTTGCTAAACTCGCTACAAGTTAAATCCATTGCCGCCTTCCTACTAACACTGTATAAGTGACCATCTCTAATCTATTCCGTCAGTGTCAAACGATGGTACTGTAGCTGTGGCACTGAAACTGTGTGCAGACGTACATACATTAAAGCGTGGTCAATGTGTGTGGCGTGGTGGGGGGAGATTAAAGTGCATTCAAATGGCGCACAGAGCAGGGAGGTATTTATTGCACGTGTATCAGTCCTCTTCATCGCTCCAGAAGGCATCCTCATCATCAAGATCCACACCTTGGAACAGTCTGGAACAGACAACACAGGCACATTCAGGCACTAGTGGGGAAATTATTGTTTTGCTGTGTGTGACGATTATGTGGGAGTGACATCCAAATATGTCGCTGGATTAATAAGGAATAGAGAATATGACCATCGAGTGAGCAAAGACTTAAAGGACCACTTCACCACTTTTCAACCTATCTTCATATAACTGGTCCTCACTAATAATCACGATACAATGGCACAATTTTTTTTCTACTCAGTCTGTGTCTCATAGGAGGGCTGTGGGCAGTTCAGAAACCGTCTTCCAGTGACATCATAGATGGGGAATACAAGCTAATAGAAACTGCAGGCTTTCTAGTCCTGAAAAGTTGCAATGCGAAAATGGAAGCCATCGTTCTCACGGTAATGAAAATCTAAAAATGTTTGTAAAAAAAATCTTGTTTAAAAAAAGATCTGCCTAATGATGATGTCACTGGAAGAACTGCCCACAGCCCTCCTATGAGACACAGACTGAGTAGAAAAAAATCGTGCCATTTTTTCATGATTATTAGTGAGGACCTATTATATGAAGATAGGTTGAAAAGTGGTGAAGTGGTCCTTTAATGGCTAAGGTGAAGTATGCAGATTTTTCCTTCACCAATCAGTATTTAGTTGAGGGTATACAAATAAAGGTTTAAAGTGTGGTTGTAAGCATGGTGAGTGGGGTTTACATACTGGTTATAGCAGGGAGAGTTGGGGTTGTTGAAGTGACTGTAAGGGTTGACTTTGCTGAGCTGTCCCAGGCACAGCCAGCAGAAGTACTGCCTGCAGGACGTGCATGTCATCTTGTTGCAGCCGTCTGATTTCTATAGGACAGAAGGTAAAGATAGAATGAGACGAGGGCAGAAAACAGGGTTCGAGTTATGTGGGAGCTGAGCTCCCATGACATACGTGGGGCCCGGGGGGGTCTCTTCATACATTACCAACAACCATCTATCATAAATGCTCTGTCTGTCTGTCTGTCTGTGTGTGTGTGTGTGTGTGTCCTTCACATTATCTCGAGAACCTTCCAACCGATCGATTTCAAACTAGGCGTCAATGTGTCAGATTAGTGGTTCTCCAAAAACCACAAATCTATGTGTAGCTGTATGCCTGTGTGTCTGTCGCTCTGTGTACAACTTGAGACCTATGTTGCATTTCTTTCTACATCTCTGCCTTTGCCATTTTATCCATCATTTTAAATGAAATGGTCCAACCCCATGGTGTACAATACATACCTGTATATTTGTCCCACAGCGTGGGCAGCCTTTACAGTTCTCATTGAGCCAGTCTCTGCTGAAGGACTCTTCCACTGCTTTCTGGATCACCCTCTTCCCATAGCGCTGCTCCATGAACTTCTTCCCGGATGTACTGGCGGAAAGATACTCATCCCTCAGGCCACGCAAATCATCTGTACAGAACAGACAACACTGGCTTTTTAATGCAAGCAGCAGTCATCTTTCTTCAAAACATGTTCACTTTTGATATCCAACTTTGTTCTGTTTAAAACTAGGCTATACCAAAAGCAAAAAAAAACGTAGAAAGCAACACCCAGGTGGTTTCTCCTTGTAAGCCTCCACGGGAATAAGATTAATTTAAGCCAAAAAGACAAATTCTTTAGTCTTGGACTTTAACCACCTGAGGCCGATTCTACAAAATTTGTAGAATCGGGTTCTACAAAGGTTTGAGAACTACCGTTATAGTAGGCATTTAATGCCTACTATAACGGTAGTTCTCAAACCTTTTCGCACCAAGGACCCCCAAAATGATATGTATTTGGCCACGGACCCCCTCCCAAAAATGTTTCATGCCAGGACCCCCAGAAGTTTCAAGATTTTTCAAAGCTGGTGCTTTCCCGGTTTTAACAGGCAAATTCAACCACCTCCACGTTGAAAAATTAGCAAAAAGCTAAGAGGAACAGTAAAGGACGGAGTAGTGTAAACACCTGCAGTGATTTTGCAGTGGGACAGGCCATGGTAGGCCAGCTTGCAGAGGGTACAGAAGGCATAGCGACAGGCAGGACAGATGCCCATAGTAGTGTCTGGCTCCACCATGACGGCGGTGGCACAGGACTGCCGGGGGCAGTACACCACGTCTGCCATCAGGTCCAGAGTGGACTGCAGCAGCAAGCGGTCATATCGGGCAAACAGTTCCTCATCCACCAGATGCTTGACCTGAGAGAGAGAAGACGGGTGGATGGAGACAGAAACACCCAGAGCAAGATTCACTACTCATCATCAGGAATCTACAGGCACAATTATACAATAAGAAAATAGGAATAATTTGACTTTTTAATGATGGTTTCTGCCAGTGCATAAGGCAACTAGACGGAGGGCTATATCTTGCGCCACCCCTTAACCCTTATCCCTAAACTAATTTGCCATGTTTTACTATTTTAAAAAACCTTTTAAAATAGTTCAAATAGCCGATCTACAAGCTCACAATGTCTCAGTGTAGATCGGCTAGTTTAACTATTTTAAAATGTTTTTCAAAATAGTAAAAAATGGCTAAATTAGTTTAGGGAGAAGGGATAAGGGTGGCGCAAGATGGAGCCCAGAATCTTTCTCACACACGCACGCACGCACGCCTTGCTCACCTGCAGTGGTGTGGCAACGGAGGTACATTTTGGCTCGGGGCAATTAAGGCACTGTACATTGCCGTCTCGTATCTGAATCTGGAAGTATTCCGTCATGCAGGCCTTGCAGTAGACATGTTGGCACTGATTGAAGCACAGGCAGCCCAAGCCCAGCTTCTCCATGAAGCAGATCCCACAGCAGAACACCTTGCTGTCAAACACCTTCTGACGGTGTGCCTCGTCAAAGTCCAACAGCTGAGGTAGGATGTCGGCGCGCGGGTCCACTGCCAGCACGGCCCGCGGGTCCAGCTGAGACGAGGGCGACGGCGACGAAGACGGCGACGCCCGCGGTTCAGAATGTCCCATTTTTTGTGTCCTTGGCCGCTCTTCGTCTTCCTGATCAGAAGACTTACCGGAACACTTCACAGCTGAAGAGAGTGAAGAAAAGTGCTGTTTATGTTTAAAACCATACAGTATATATGTTTAGAGAGATATATCGCCCAAACCGTTATCGGTCATTATCCCATTCAGGACAGGAACCCTTTTGGTGTTTTAAGCATTATGTTATACTTTAGCTATTAAAAAATAGCAGATCTGAGCCTGTAGATCTGCTATTTTTGAAAAATCGTGAAAATGTGGCGCAAATCTTATATATTCTTTCAGAGCGAAGGTTTTAAACTCAAATCTTTGCTTCTGGGGAGGTCCCTGGAACAACATATTTTCAGATGGGGGTCCACAGCCAAATACAGATAATTCTGGGGGTCCTTGACATGAAAAAGGTTGAGCACCACTGATATAGAAACATAGGTTTTTCAGAAAACTGTTAGGATATAGAAGCCTTTTTAAATCGGCCTCAGGTCAAAATGGGTTAAAATTGTGTTTATTCATAAGCTGGTCTAACTGGCTCTCATTGGCTTCAATGCATTCCATTGAATTTCCGGCTCCAGTTTGCCTCCCACCCAGTCCATATATGGTATGGCCCCTGCTATGAGTACAACATCTGTCCCCTCCTTCTTTACATACCCTTATCTCGTGGGCACAAGATGCTGTATAATAAAGCAGCTCTTCCAATAGTATATAATACAAGTAAGACGCGTAAACGCGGGAAGCGAACAAAGTATTGTGGCAGTCTGACACACACATGTACACACACACACACAGACCTCTGTATCGTTCCAGTTCCAATTTCAGTTTGTATTGGTTTGCTCCCAATCTTTTGCCCCCTGGTGGTGGGCGGGTGGTGTTACAGCGTGACACACAGACACAGTTTTGGCCAGCTTCTATAGTTAGTGCTCACTTTGTTTGCAATAATACAAGAGAGCAGCAGCAAAAGAAAAAAGCTGCTCTTGATCATCTTGGCATAATATAGTACTCTAGAATGATAGGCTAGATTATGTAGCCTGCACAGGATATAGGCTACATTTTGTGCAAACAAAACTATAACATAAGTACTGTAACTGTACATAAACAGCTACATTAAAATGGAAATGTCTAATAAACATTAACTATAGCATAGAATTACAGGTTTCCAAGAGAATAATCTGTGGCTAAGATTGTATACTAGGCACTCCCAACCAAAGTCACAAATGCACAATACATCTGTGGCTCATGGATTACTCATTATTTAGTCTATGAAATACAACTTTGTAGGAGAGTTGAAGGCTGTTGATAGCACAACTACGGTCTGGTATTATGCCGTTGGCTAATTCATTGGACTGCCGGTGTACAGTTCAAGTTACAACAGACTACAAAAATATTTCAAATTACATTGTAGTAAAAGTATGTGTATTTATCCCGATGTTTTCCAAGGCAATTTTTGCAGAGGTGAGAAAGCACCAAATAACTTTGATCTCGTCTCATTTAAGTCACAAATTAAAATGGGCAAAGACTGCAAAATTCTGAGACAGAGAAATAGATTATCAATAGATAAGCTTTCACGACTACACCCTGCCTATAGCTGAATCAAATGCATTATCAGGGTTGGACTGGAGCACTATTTGACCAGTAATTTAAGGATTCCGACAGCCTGCTGGCTCTATATGCTAAACTACTCATAATCTCTGCTCGGTCTGCGCACCATGATGCAAACAATAACACAACAGTCCACAGATAACAAGCTCAAACAACCAAACACCATAATAAAATCACAGTCATGTACTACTACAAACTATAGCTTCCATGGCGGGTAGGGATGGGCTTTAAGGCACATTTATGTACACTTGAGAGTGTTTGCGGTTATCCGTGGTTAATCATAGCATGATGTCATATTATATGACGTATTTATACAAATTAACATTGTAGTGCACTTCATGAGCCTTGGAGACACTACAGTAACTAATAAAACATGTAGTGCAACTGACATTAGGCCTGTGCCAAGTAGTTTCCTAGTTGTGTCTTTATTATCTACGTTTTTCAGAGAAAATCCTCTCATTTTATTTTAAAATCCAAGTCATTAAAAACTAGTAACGTATAAAGTGGGTTTTAACAAAGCTGTCTTTCCCTCTTAAAGTGTGCTCTGTTTTGAAGTTAACTGCTACCACCGTGGGCATGATGGCACAATGCAGCTCTAAACACCAGTAAATCCAATTCATATTAAAGCCACACACACACACACAACGAATGTCACAGTGCGCATGAGAACAAAATAATGCTAAATCGTCTGGGCCTTCAGAGTACCTCAGTTAATTTGAGCACATTTACAAATGTTTCATTTAACATTTGATGAATATATCCACCCCGACTACAGGCCCATTGAAGTTTGCACGCCTTGACTTCTCTAAACATACATGACCTAGGTCCATGACCTAGTATCTGACTGGCTGAGGAACTCATGTTTGCATCTGAATACAAAAAAAACTGTTGGTATGTTTTTTTCACGGAACTCCACAGACCCTGACACTGACATCCTTATTGAAGGTAGTAGTATTCAGGTAGTATCAGAATTTAAATATCTTGGAATTACACTAGACTCAAACTTGACATTCAAAAAGCATGTTAAAAATGTAGCCAATAAAATCAAATTCAATTTATCCAATTTCAGACACATAAGACCATATCTAACAACAGATGCAGCTAAACTCTTCATGCATGCTATGATTTTTTCACACATAACCTATTGTTTCACAACCTGGTCACAGACAAATCAGACAACTTTAAAACCCATAGAATCACTTTACAAACAGACATTAAAAACACTGGATCAAAAGCCCAACCGTTAACACCATTGCCATATAGTTCTAAAGTACAACTTATTTAATTTTGACAGCTTTAAACATTTTGCAGATGACTGCCTCATTTTTAAGATCTTAAATGGACTTGCACCTCCACCACTGAAACAGTTCATAGATCGAAGGGACAGTGGTGACAGAGCAACAAGGGCAACTATCAGAGGGGACTGTGAAGTGCCAATCAGACGTAGTGTGTTTGGTAAAACAGTCTTCTCTGTTAGAGCCTCCCATCACTGGAACAGTCTCCCCACAGAAGTAAGAGAGACTTCCAACTATCTGACCTTCAAATTCAACCTGAAAAGGTGGCTAAAAACGATTCAAATCTTTAATCATGAGTAACTATCAGCACTATTTAGTATTTACAACCGGTGTCATTTCTTTGTGGAGTTGCTGTTGTTCTGTCCCCTGTACCATGTTGATCTGTTCCTGTATTTTACTGTATTGTACTGTGTTTTCGTATGGACATGGTGTTGGGTGCTGGCACATATGCACACATGGCACCAACGCATGGTGCTGTGTGCCGGCACACACACTCTGTCTTTCTTTTATCTGTTGTATTGTGTTTTGTATGGACATAGTGTTGGGTGCTGGCACATATGCACACATGGCATCAACGCATGGTGTTGTGTGCTGGCACACTACACTTACACTATGTCTTTCTTTTATCTGTTTTGTATTGTGCTTTTGTATGGACATAGTGTTGGGTGCTGGCACATATGCACACATGGCATCAACGCATGGTGTTGTGTGCTGGCACACTACACTATGTCTTTCTTCTTTTTATCATTCATTTCTTAAGAGCCTGCCCAGGGACTACAGATGAAATTTAGCTTTGGCTAACTCTGGCCCATTTACATTGATGTGAAAACTGACATGTTGATCAATGAGCTTTGTCCCTGTCAAATAAATAAATAAATAAAAATAAATAAATAAATCATGTATCCCAGTACATGCAATAGTGGCAATTATCACCATGACAGGGGAAACAATAGTGGGGCTTACAGAGTCCAGTTGAAAAAACATCTCCTTTGACGACGTGTAATTGTATTTGATGAAGACGGGCCCACATGATCCCAACCTTGTGGATACTGGAACTGTAAGGCGTGCCAACTAGACTGACGACTAGATTAAGATCTAGTGCACAACTCACGAGAACGGGCTTCCGCAAGACGTGACTTTTATCTTGTGGCCACAAGACAACAAAATGAACCGCACCTCTCCTCATCCGTAAGGATCAGTCAGAGATATGGGTAAAGGTGGATACATGCACTCCTCTTTCCTGAAATAATGCAGATTTCCTCTGTTCGGCTTTCTTCTTTGCATAGCCAGGCATTGGCAAGGACACTCGTAACACATCATCTCATAATTGTGCCTGCAAGCATACCGCAAATGAAACCCACGGGGTGCGCACGCTTATCCGACACAACAACGGACCGACATGCGGAAACAGCGGTCGGTCATGCGGTCGAACATGCGCTGCTCCCGTGCTTGCGGTTAGGGTTTGAGGTAGGTCGTTCTAATGACAGTCGGACCAATAGTATGTCTAAACTAAAGCCTGTACACAACACATCCTCTCATATTGTACCTGTAACAGGCTCACTCTTCTTGCGTTCACCGCTGGCTTTGCTTCCCCCTCGGACTACCACCAGAGGGGACTGGATATCCAGGAAGTCCAGTGCCTCCTCCTTGAGAAACTGGACCCAGGTGAAGAGAACAACACAGCCCTGGTTCTCCTCCCACAGCTCGTCCAGACGTTTGCACAGGGAACTCATCTGACAAGGCCCAAAGACGAAAGATATACAGAGACACGCACACACAAGTCTTAAGAGCTGTAGTGTTGAAATGACTGGGCATGACTGGGTACAAAGCTTTTACAAAGGTTAACGTTTGGTATATTGAGCCTGGCTCTGTTCAAAATAAGCCTCACCTGTGCTCTGGTAAGCCATTTGGAGCTGATGGTGAAGATTGGCGCAGAGGAAGATGGATACTCTGAAGGAAGCTCAAAGTTCAGGACCAGAGGAGGTAGGAAGGAGACATTGTACACTGCCCGTTTTTCCCCTGTCAAGCAATTAAATGTAGCACCTTTAAGTTAGAAAAGGTTATGGATCTCCTAGAGATGTCCCGATACTGTATCGGTATCGGAAAAGTATCGGATCGGCCCTTATTTGGTCATATCGGTTGATATCGGTATTGGCAAATATGCCAGTCTAACCCCCGATCCGACACAGGGGTAAGGGGTTGACACTACAGCAGGTAAATAAAATGTTGGGGCATGTGGAGTTTGCTTTGGAAAACTGCAAGTGCACATTTGAGCGAGGAGTCTGCTATAAACACAACACGAGATATATAGCTAGATAGCTATAAACACTATTCCCGGTTGGTGGACTTCAAAATAAGATATTTTTTTCTTTTTGTATTATTATAAATATTATTCTCTGGTATCGGTATTCAGTATCGGTATCGGCTAACACAGAAATTGTGGTATCGGGATCGGATCGGAAACGAAAAAAGTGTATCGGGACATCCCTAGTTGAGATCAACACTCGCCACTTAACACAATAAACCTGGTGTCCCTGTTGTGTTAGTAAAAATGTTTGTATTAACAAAAAGTGTATATACAGTTCATCACCATATACTGTAGTATTTGTACATGATCTGTGAAAAGGATAAAAAAAGGAAATTAAAAAGAGCTCGACAGCTTTCCATTGTGGTAGCTTTTTTCCCCGCAAGACGTAGGGACAAATACTGAATCTTGAAAAAAGCGCAAGAGGTCAACCCATTTAAGACCTCTGTGTCACTTTAGATTTGAACAACTTTACCATTATTTTATACATTGGCAATACAAAAATAGCAGATATACAAGCTCATCTGCTATTTTTGAAAAATCGTGAACATTTGTGCAAATCTTTGAATATATATGTATATATATATTTTTTTTAAAGCAAATTTCTCAAATCTTTGCTTCTGGGCGTCCCACTCCCTGGAACAAAATATTTTTAGATGGGGGGGGGGGGGGGGGGGGGGGGGGGGTCAGTGTCCAAATATACAGTATATAGTTTTGGGGGCCCATGACTTGAAAGATTTCGAAAACCAATGATATATATAGCAACATAGTTTTTTTTTAAAATGAAAACTGTTGACTGTTGAGTGAACAAACGTCTCCTCCAACAGCAGGACGTTACCTTGCACGACGACCTGGAAGTCGGGAGGCAGTTCCAGGCACAGCTGCATCTCTCCTCCCTGGGCCGAGTCGGCCCTGTGGAAGTCCTGTTCATCATAGATACTTGCTAGAGCAAGCAGCTCATCCTCCTGCGATTCTCTGTCCTCCTCAGACATTTACATTCCTACAACAACAACAACATTATTTGCACGATGGTCTCAAACAACTGGTTGGCAAGCAGCGTTGTCATGATACTGTGGAGTATAAAACTTAGCTTTAACCCATTTTGACCTGAGATCAGATTCTAAAAATCTCTTCTACATCCTGACAGTTCTGAAAAAGCTATGTTTCTATGTCAGTCGTTCTTCGATTTTTAAAAAATAGCAGACCTACAAGCTCGTAGCGCGCCACTCGGTGGCGCACTACGAGCTTGTAGATATTGCTATTACTGCTATTTTTCAATAGCTAAAGCATAACATAATGCTAACACCAAAAGGGGTTCCCGCCCAAAATGGGTTAAGAAACACTACTGGGGGCCACTGTAATAAACACAGCAGCACAAATGTCAAATCACCAGATTGCTTCAACAAAACAAAAACACACAGTCAATCAACATAATAATGTATACATTTCTCTAAATCTTTATCCCTCGATTTTGTAACCCATTTTTTCACCCCTGTGCCAATTATCTAATGTGATCCTGGGCTCTCTACACACCCTCCGCCAACCTAGTCCCCATATATGGGGGACATGGGGAGAGCAACGGACTTGAACTCATGCTTCCTTCCTGCCTGAGTGTCCAAGTTGCTCCTTTACACGTGACAGGGGGGAGTTTCCCTGGTTGGACGTAGCGCGTGGAAGGAACACGTTATTCCAACCAGTTCCTTTCCCCTCCATCAGGCGCCCCGGCTGGCCAGGGGGAGGCAGTTTTTGTTTAGAGACCAGGATTACTGCATGTTTTTGTGAGGGTACCACTACCTACCCTAGGGGACACGGGGAGAACATGCAAACTTCGCACAGAAAAGCCCTTTCGCCAACCCCGCCTCGGGTATGGGCACTGATGATGCGGAGGAGGAAACACGCCGCCAGCACCCACAGCTATACACAATAATGTATACATTTCATTATGAATATATATCACTCTGCTCATACTGATATCTGACCTGTTTTTTCTCTCTCTATTTTGTCTTGAAAGTGCAATAGTGACCAACTTTCTTTTTCACACATGTAAACCCGCAATGTGACACTAAAGTTGAGTTGTCTTGTACAGTACTGTGTGTATATACTGTACAGTGTGAGTCAAGCTGGGGCTCATGGCTCGGTATCCGGAGAACTCGCCGGTTTTCCGACTCGCCGTGGTTTAGTGCATTTTAGTTTTACTTCACGTTCATTTAAATTGCATTGAATTGAGAGAGAGAGAGAGAGAGAGAGAGAGAGAGAGAGAGGGGATAGTTGTTTAGAGTTTACACTAGATGAAGTAGGACATTAGGAATGCTAAAGTTTAAACACCAAAGTACCGAAACAATGTAATTCATTAGTAAACAATATCCTGAAATATCATTGGTACTATCATTGGTATTCACATACTCACCTTTTTATCATTATCTAGCCGACCATTTAAAATAATTTGATCACTTTGGAAATTAACATCTGTGGGTTTGACATACTGTACTACACTGATGGAGATAGCATGTTAGCATAACGATGAAGACATTGATGAAGAATGTTCGATGCGGCGAGTTGGTAAACTGGCGTAGTTCTCCGGTATCCCATATGGCTCATAGCTCAGTACTAGATATACTATTGAACTATGAGCCATGAGCCAAGGGGCCTCAACCTACTGTAAATGGTGCATTTATATAGTGCCTTTATCGAAGGCGCTTTACATAGATTGTGCATTACATTAACCCATTCACACACATTCATACACCGATGACGGCGGAAACCATGTAAGGCACCAACCAGCACATCAGGAGCAATTAGGGCTCCAGTGTCTTGCTCAAGGACACTTCGACACTAACTTTGGAGGAGCCCGGGTTCGAACTAGCTACCTTGCAGTTACCATCGGCATCGGGCCACTCTACCCCTGAGACACTACCATGCCAGTATTGGGCCACAATGCCCAACCTGGTGTATACTTTTGCATACTGTTATTGATGGTGCTTCAGTTCGTATTGATAATTCTTACCTTTTCATTGCTGTATCTGACAGTACTTTCCTCAATCTGCATCTGTAACTCTAAACTGCTGTGCTGCCTCTGGGCGACTGAAATTCACCCACAGGGATTTCGAAGCCTTTAATAATATTTTCTCCAGGAAAAAAAAGGCAACTTTAAGATGATCAAAGATATGATCACCCGGCCGTTTTCAACCTTTATATCTTGATATAATTGGTCCTCACTAATGCTCATTATTTCGATTTCTGTCAACTCATTCTGTGCCTCATGGGGACAAACTAATACAAACGACAACCCTACTCTTCCCTTAAAGTCAGCACGCTATAGAAGCCATTGTTCTTGCCTTAATAAAATAAATAAAACACGTTTGAAATGAAATGACCAAACCTGCCCAACAGATTATGTCACTGGTGGTAGGCAGGTTTTGGAACTGTCCAGAATGAGCCCTCCTGAGACTCAGACTGCATAGACCCATAATAGACAATTTTGGGTTTTGACTTTTGATTGATTGTGCATACTTTATTAGACAGAAATGCAAACAGCAAAGTCATACACTTGGTCTAAAAGGATTTACACAAACAGTCCTAGTGGACTTAATTGTTAAGGTTAATTAATAAGGGTGATGTGGTTCTTTAATGATTGAGTCATAACTCAGTCACAACCACTCAGATTGGAAGTTGGAACCACACACACACACACACACACACACACACACACACACACACAGACTTGGGTCGTCCACTCACAGTTAACAGTCTTTGTATTGAGTTTGTGCTTGAAATGTACTGTAATTCTGCAAACTGTTAATAAATATTTAAATCAATCAAGCACACACACACACACACACACACACACACACACACACACACACACACGAGCATTTAGGAGATTTCAGGGGGGACTTTGCCCCTTTCTGACACAAGGCTAACGTTACATTGCAGCTGGCTGGCTGTGCCGTGGCATCATGTTAGCAACAGCAACATGTCATCACAATAGCCTTAACCATCGTCTGACTGTCATTTATCCTGCTGTGTACGTAACGGTGCTGTCTCTGCAACTGATATTATCTCTATCTATAAACTTTACGACCCGGTTCAACACATTATGCTATAAGCTAGCTAACGTCACCCAACCAACGACACGAGTTGATCATAGCCCAAACAGGTAGACAGCTATAACATTTAGCTGACAAAGCAGCACATAATTACAGTAGTATAGTATTGTTACGGCGCGTGTATACACAGTCGTTACGCAGTTTATACTATAAAAGTGACCACCAGTTTATTTATTTATCCTTACCTTCTCTTCTCCACACTCACTGATTGCAGACCAACAGCAGGAGCAGGATTATGTATCGGTAGTGTTGATCCCATAGCCCGGGGGACCATAGCGTTGTGATTGGCCCCTTGGTTGCCGAGTAACAATAGTTACCGGTAGGCAGGCGGCGAGGGCAAGAGGGGGGGTGGAAGAGACTGTTTCCGTATCCGCTTCGGACCGGAAATGCAAACCGGTGTCGGTCTAGGGTCTAGTCTCGCGTAGTCTCGCGTTACCAGACTGTTGCCTCTCGCAATTTCCAAATGCTTTCATCATACAGTGGAATAGGAGGCCTATTACTATTTGTGTGATTTTCTACTGGTTAGTCTATTAATCTATTAATACGGCATTATCGGCATTTATCATATTTAAGTTTCTATGAGCTGTGTAAATATATATATTTTCCATTGTATCGCATGCCCTGGAGACATTCCTCATGTGCAAACATACCAACCATAATCAACTAGTTTTGATCTAAATATATAGTTATTTGTCTTTTGTCACAAATTGTCAGTGAAGGACACTATATCTGCATGATTGTAATGCGTTTGTCCTTGTGGCATAATACCACTCTACAACACAGTAGGCCTACATAGTCATAGACTATTGCAACAGAACACCTCACTGCCTTATTGTGGCAGCGGTGGCCGAACGGATAGCGGCGCGGTCTTGATACCGGAAGGTTCCTAGTTCGAATCAGCCGTCCGACACGTTAAAATTACCACCGCTGAAGTGCCCTTGAACAAGGCATTGAACCACTACGATGAAATGTGTTCTATGAGCAGGGCCTGGCTGGAAACAAGTTCTTGAGCTTAGCCCAGATACCCTGGGTAAATATAGATTTCATTTCATTTCATTTCATTTCACTACGAAAGTAACATGTTGCTTTCCCTAGTATGAGCAAAACGTGGGCATACTGAGCTGATGTCACAGTCAGTACACGCGCACACACACACACACACACACACACACACACACACACACACACACACACACACACACACACACACACGTAGTGAGTGAACCACTTTATACAAAGATAAACATACCTCTCCATGTCATTCACCACTGTCAGTCTCTCTAGTGTTCAATTGAATTACCTGAGAACACCAAATGGGTTTGTTAGATTCTTTTTATTTCTGACATTCAGTTTTTGCAAATTAACCGAAGGCAACGCCAAGCATAAATTCAGTTGAACTGAAAAATGTACATGGCATTCAGAGACTCAAGGTTTCACATTGCACCTTGAACATGTGTATGCATTCAGAAAAAAGAAAAGAAAAAAGTGAACAGAACAGTAAAATATCTGCATGGTGTCTCTCGGTGAGAGCAATCCTGAACATGATTAGAACTCTTAGAAATCTCAACAGACAGAAATTGGTTCTGCAAATTGTTCAAAGTACCAAGCTCCATCTAAATGATATGTACAGTATAGTGTTACATAAGATTTTTACAAGTAATTTGACAATGCAATTGAATGGGATTTCAGCTGTAGGACTGACTCTGACATGCATGCAGTAGTGTGTGTGTGTGTGTGTGTGTGTGTGTGTGTGTGTGTGTGTGTGTGTGTGTGTGTCTATATAATGGCAGCATAGCAGCCTTCATAACTGGGCGGTATATTCATGCATAGATTGCATACAGTATATTTTACTGATATATTGTACATTATACTTATATTTGATAGAATATAGATTACTCATACCAATTGCAGAGGTCTAGTGTCAGACTCAAAGTCTATTTATTTAATTTAATATCATCTTACTCGGTGTTGGGCAGTAACTATAGTCACTAGTAATATATTATATTACTGTAATATTCCTTTTCTAAGGAGTAATAAGTAACTCTCCTAAGCAATATTGCCCAACACTGATCTTACTCTCATCTCTCTACAAGTGTACCTATCCTGTATTTCACTCTTACTACAGTTCCTGCTACAGTACAGGTACGCCACAAGATTTTAAGACAAAATGTATTCCGTACTCATTGAAAATTATTCAATTTGAACCACACGTACAGTATTAGGACAGAGAGCAAAACATCGAGTTCTGCTGATGTTATTGTACATTGGGGTCAATACATATATGAATTAAAGCTAATTTGATATTACATCCGTGCTTTTATAGAAGGGTCAAAAGCAAAACTACCTACAACTGTAACTTACATTTGCAGTTCCTAAAACGTTTAGCTACAGGAGTAGGACACTATTTATATATGGCATCCTATAGCTGAAATCCCAGAGATACATTGGAATATAATCTAATGAGGTTATTGATCAAGCAAAGCCTTCAGTCATTGGATTCATTTATTGCGAGTCCAAATATTGAAGTAGCTTCATGTGACTTCATAATACGCTCAGTTTAACATGTGGACCATGTTTTAATGTGTGCAAAGGCAGAATCAATGGTGGTACATTTGTTATTCACCATTCAACCACCAATGTGAAAGGTCATTGTTATACAGGGGAAACAGACACAGTGACATAACAGTGCCATCCCACTAGCTGCATGTCACTGACTTGTAACACCTTTTAACTGTTTGTCATGCATGCCACTCCCTCCAATAAGAATAACCATTTCCTATGCGGTTTTTATGGCCCAGGTCTATGAAGAATGGAACTATTATTTTGGTAATAAAAATAGAGGCCTTTAAAAATGCTTATTCACCTTTCAAAAGAACAATGTGCAAAATACACCAAACTCTACATTTCATAACCAAAAAAAAAAAGAGAAATACTAAGTGAATCAAAGAGCATTGGTCACGTTGACGATCATACATTTGTCATGTATTCATTGTCAGTCCATCAGCCAAATGCCTAACAAAAGCAATAATTAAGATGTTAATAGCAAGAGTAACTTTAGTAATCATAGTTAGAGTAGTAGTAATAACACTGCTAAGGGTTGGTTAGTGCATCTTCTTCGTCAGCGCCAATGCTGATCCCACTCCTACCAATAGAGGACATTGGAGTGTTCACACCAGCTCGAGGCCGCGTCATTCAGAAGAAACAGTAACACTGGCTGGTCTAACAGATTAGGGCTCGGTCTCCATTCCAAAGCATTCCAGAGCTAATAGTCACAGAGTACCAAAGACGATCTAGATGCTAGGTTGGCTTTTGGAGAAAAAAAATCAAGCCCAGATCACATCGTATATAATCAACACACCCTCCCAGTTCATATGCAGGTGTTGTATATATGGCCTTATTATATACACTCCACACATGAATAGAATGGGCCATTTCCAATATGCAAACTTAATAGAGGGGATATTTGGTTGCTCGCAGCCACATACAGGGATTTCGAGCATTGCTAGTATAAACAACATTAGTGCAATTGCAACACAAAATCATGACAAAAATAAAACAATGGCAGAGATACATACGCAGATAGGAAGGTTAAGAAACATAAGGGACAAACATGTCTGTTAACAGCAGAAATGCAGCGTGCAAGCCCTAAGCGTGCGAAAAATCTATACGTGGCCAAGTCTCTATGTCTCTTTGCCCATCAGACGCTCACAGACAAAGGCCACACTCTCCCTGTCCTGCCCCTACTAACCTTTCCGTTGGGACAAGATACAACTTTCAGTGCGTGTTGAAAGAAAAATGCAATATACTTGAGCATTCCTACGAAATGACTCAACTTGCTGGTGGTTCCATCATGTGGACTGAAATGACTGGGGAGAAGCAGTAGCTTGATTAATGCGGTTTAGAATGAAGCAGCTGGGTTGTGAAGTGACCGGTTCCAAACCTCTGACCCTGAATTATTACTTGGCCAGCCAATGGCTAGCCTGGAAACGGCTAATACATTTTGCAAAAAGGCTGCTTCCTCTCCCGATAGTTTCTGCATCCCAGTTCTTGTTAGGACCCTGATGCATTATCCTGCCATGGGCACATTCAAAGCCACCCCATGTCCATTCATCCCCTCAAGACGCAACTCAACCACACTCTTGTGGAATGCATCTTTTGTCAACGATTAAGAGGTCAATTGTACAAAATGCATGTCTCTCCTGGCCATGAAAGAGCACTATACAGCTCGTATGGGAAAATGTTCAGACGAGTGTGTGTGTGGTTGGGCTGTATTTCTCGGCCAGCCAGGCTAGTGAGATGTTCATCGAATTAAGTCAAGAAAGTGATAATATGAGCAGGTTTGGCCATCATGGTGCCTGTATACAAAGGGATCCTTCCAATGTCGTAGGCCGAAATCTGGACCACAGCCCTTACTGCATGTCATGCCAAATCACTATACTGTCCACGGAAGGAAAAATGGCATATTATGTTTTGGTTTTTTTTAAAGAGAGAGAATAGCAATGCTAAAGTTTGGCGACCATGGGACATCACCGGGAACAGCGTATTATTTTTTGCTGGGACCAGCCAGTATGATTTTTACAAACAGAACAGGAAGGAAATCATCATATCAAGTAATATGAGCTAGGATTGGACAACACTGGTCCCATGTGAGCCCGTGGAAATGGTTCACATTGCAATACTTGATTGAGGCATCCTCGATGCAGCAAAGTGCTTCATGTTGCCCTTGCAGAACGGTAACCAGTCAACTGTTATTGTCAACAATAACTAACAGATATAGTCTCGGTCCATACTCGGTATCGACCAATGAGAACTAACAAATACCCCTGGCCATTGATGAGAACCAATGGAGACATTCAGAGCATTGACCTTTTGTAATCCCAACAGGTTTCCGTTGGTATTTAAAATACAACAGAAAAGTAAATATTTAAAATTCAACTGAGAAGTCTTGAAACTCAATTGCCATACAGTCTTTCTGATGGCCTGATCTGTCTGTGCCTCGTTCCGTACCTGTGAGAGAGAACCTGCCTGTGGCACATGTATATAGCCAAAAATCAATGCTCAAAGTGTGACATGAACAACGGTGTGAGCGAGACTGCACAAAGAGAAAGGCAGGACATACAGCCATCAAATGAAATGTCGAGGGAGGGAAATGAGGATTAGTTTGGATACAATACTCCGATTCATTTTGATTAGTTGAAGATGGTTTTGTTGTTTTTTCTCTTTTTCTGTGGTGGTCGGGGTGGGTACTGATTCCTGTAAACCGTTATTTAATTGAAATTTCTTTCAAATTAAAGGCAATACAGTGTTGAGATGCCCACTTGACAAGCCCACTTGACAACACTTCGTATTTCGTTTAAGTGCCTTCACTGCAAAGCAATTACATTTGAGCATGTAAGTTTCGTAAATATTGAGTGACGAAGTCTGCATATTTTATTTTACTGGCACAGCTAGCGTCTCAGACTTTCAACTTCAAAGAATTGGGGCCATATGTATGAACGTTTGCACAGCCTGCGTTTCTCAAGTTTTTCATCGGATGTTAGTTGAGGAGGTAGCAAATTATATGATAAACAATATTAATTGGCATCGTACTTGGCATATCACAGAAAAATAAATATGGAGTGAGGTCAACTGGCTCGTCCTGTAAACATATTTACACTATAGCATTGGTTCTGAGAAACGAATTGTTGAAAATAGAAATAAGTAGAAAAAAAACAAATTGGTGGGACTTCAGTGTCGCATTTTTATGGGTCCCTTAATTTTTTGTTTCCTACATTTTGTTTCTAATTATTTAGAAACAAAATGTCATTTTCAACAAACGTTCCCAAAAAAAGGTTTTCTTTTTCTTGAATTAAAAACAAATTCAATATTTGTTTTCAGTAATTTCATGAAAAAAATATCAAAGAAAATCAAAGAAATTCCATAAATTATAAAACACGTGATTAGCCACATTGTGAGCTTGTAGATCTGCTATTTTCACTAGTTTGGGTCCCAGGGAGACATCAAATTTCTCTTTTGGGTCACGGGCAAAAAACCCTTGGGAACCACTGCTCTACAGGACCAATGTGGCATCTTCATCTTTCGTCCAGGGAGACATCGATGCCCGGAGGGTGTTTTTTTTATGCTACTACACTGCGTGTAAGAAGGAAAACAAAAAAACATCACATTCATAAATGTTCCTGCATAATTTTATCCTTGCGACTGTCACCAAAACATTCTCCCTGAGAACTTGCGTACAGCACCTGCAGAGCATGGAGACACGTACACACCTTCTCACGTCAGGTTTCCTTTACATAAGTACTTTGCGTACGCTTTGATGCATGCACGCCCTTCATACATATGGCCCCTGAACTCATTGAAGACTATTCGAGATGTAAGAATGGAAGCTCATGGCAGCAGGCTCAACAGGTAAGAGAAGGACAAGGCGGCATAGGAGCCAGAAAATTGGCCACTGGAGTACTAAGAGTTTTTAATGTGTGTGTGTGTGTGTGTGTGTGTGTGTGTGTGTGTGTGTGTACAGTATGTGTGCGCGTCATGACATGGGGCTCAGAGATCTGTGTGTGAGGAAATGACTGTCCTTCAGCCATTGTCAGGGTCAGACGGCAGCCTGTGAGTCTTGGCTGTCCAATAGGAACGTTGTGGCTAGTTGAGGGACGGGGTCGGGATCTGTTTGGCCGGGCCTGAGGCGGACTGAGAAGGAACGGTGCGACGCCGACGGCACGACGCCAGGGGGGAGAGCGGCACAGGAAGGCCAGGGTAAGTGGCGAGGGTGTCAGTTGTGGTGGTGGGGGAATTGGAGGAGGCAGTGGGGGTGAGGGGGACGGGAAGAGGGTGCTGCTCATCTGCCATTCGACTCTCCGGAGGGTCAGAGGGCAGAGGAGGTGATGGAGCAGGAAGCGATGAGGAGGTTGATGGTGAAGATGATGAGGGAGAGGAGGGCAAGCATTCCTGCCCGTCTGTCTTGACTGAGTCCTGGGGAGGCAAGAGCTTGCTGGAGAACGGAGGGGAGAGTGAGCAGGACGAGGTCTCTCCCAGTCCGTCCTCCCTTCTCCCCTCCCCATCTCCCCCTCCCTCTGTCCCGTGGTCCAGAGGAGGCCCTTTCTCCTCCTTTCCGCCGTTACCCACAGCGGCTTCTCCTTGCCCCGCCGCCAACGGGCTCTGGTTAACCACGGGGGAGTCTTGGGTGGCACCGGCGGCGGCGGCAGGTGATTGGCCCTTGAGCTGTGCGTGACAGAGGGGGCAGGTCTCTTGGACGTAGAGCCATTTCTTTAGACAGCCAGCGTGGAAGAAATGACTGCAGGGGGTGATGACTGCATTCTTCATGTCCTGGAGGAAACACACACACGCACATTATAATTGCTATTACATTCTTTGATTTAGTCAAAATCAACTCAATTATATTTGTATATCTCCTAATTGCTCAATGGGCTTTCCAGGCCTTCATTTAACAAAGTAAACAAACACACCCTGTCCTTTGACACTCAAAATTGTCTGAGAAGAGCTAAATGGAATCAAGAGATTTCCTCAATATCTAAGTTTTTAATATTGTTTTTGCATCAGCACAAAATGGTGGCAATGTACTCACTTCACATGACTTACCGAATATCTGAAACTTCCTATAAATTACTATTTTCTTATTATTGTTCTCAAAACAATGAGATAGTAAATAGTTAAACATGTCCATGTCCAACATTGAGAATTGAGATGTTACATGAATGTTTACAGGCCCGTCAAGTGCATTGGTTTTCCAGGGACCCCCAGGGGTCTTTGAGGGAGTTCCATGGGGGCCCTAGCAAAATCAGTGTATTATAATTGTATAATCATATATTCAAAAATGCCCAATGTACAAGCTCACAAGTGTGATGTTGTGATCTTGTAGATCTGTTATTTGGAACATTTTGAATATAAACGTATATATTTTTTAACAACACAAATCTTCTCTTATGGGGGTCCCTGGAATGAAATCTTTTCAAATGTGGGTCCACGGCCACGTCCTTGACATGACAGTGTTCGAGAGCCACTGCGTGTGCGCACACACACGCACACGCGCGCGCACACACATACAAACGTTTCCTCATACCTGGTAACATATGGCACAGATGTCGTTGTAGATGTGCAGCTGGCTCTCGCTGGCCGTGGGCAGACTCTTGATCTTGTAGACAGCGTCTCGACGCAGCAGGAAGCTCTGCCAGCCAAGCTGGGCACGGAGCCAGACGTTGTAGTAGGAGTGGACCAGGATGATGGTGCTGCCCATCACGCTCCACTCGCCGAACACCGTCTCCGACACGCCGTAGCACACCACGCACACTGCAACCTGGTGGGCATGGAGGCGAGGAGCAGTTAAGCTTTTTATTTTGTTTTCAATTTGAGTTTAGTTTTGATTCATTTTTAAAGCGAGTTTGCAAGTTTAGCATTAGTGTTTTGAAAAGGCTTAGTTTTAGTTATTTTAAGCCATTCGTTTGAGTTTATTTGCATTGGCGATTAAGAAATAGCAGATGTACAAGCATGCACCGCAGCACATTTTTGAAAGATCTTTAACGTGTGAGAACTAGAATCGGCCGAGATTTTGTCAGGGCTGAGATAAATTCAGACAAATAGCAACAAAAAAACTAAAATTATTGGTACATTTTCCTTTTCATTAGGAATTTCATTTAGTTAACTATAATACCCTTGCTGGGACTCGGAGTCTGACGAATGGACAGGATGAGATGAGATGTTTTAGTCGAATCAAAGCTTGAGAGCCAATTACAACGTTTTAAACGTCTGTTTAAAACCACTACATACAAACTAACAAAAAATTACTGCAGTAGTTAATAATCTAAATGCAAGTAAATCAATAAATAGTTGCACCAGCTTATTGCATTCTCACTGGGCTGCTTAGATGTGGCTGCATGGCATGCTTGAGGCTAGCTGTGTGGGGACCATTGTGAATAGGATCATGGGAAGCTGAGCATTGAGCTCAGCTGACTACTGCGTGCGTGCCTGTCATTCTCAATGTTGTGTCCTCGTTGAACCAGTGACCAGCCCGATGATAACAGACTATTAACCGTTTTCCCGACAAAAGAAAATGTCGGGAAGCGCCGCCGCCAAAATATGTAGGCTACGTTTATTCAGTTCGTGTTTGATCCGATCTAGTGGAAAGGCTACTCACATTAGCTTCGGATGGCTATCTGTTGTTAGCTTAGACACTGGACTGCACCATCTTGGTGCAGTCCAGTCTCTGGTTTCAGTCGTTTGAGTCTCCAAATCCCCTCCCAGACGGCATTTCTGGTCAAAACAACGCTTATTGCACGGAACCAGGTGGTCGCAGTAATGGCGCTGGCCAGTACTTTTCGTGCTCCAGGCAGAGAATAACAACCGGTCGAGAGTCAACACACACCATTAATTAAACTAGTTACTGTGCCCCCCCCCCACCCCCCTCACCAGGAACTCCAGCAGGCGGTAGGTGCCGTTGACACAGTAGATGACCTCGTCCATGTTCTCGACAGGAGCCTTGCGGATCTCCTCCACCATGAAGAGGATGTAGATGAGCAGGGTACCCAGGACCTGCAGGAAGCACAGATGGTTTATTAGAGGATGTAGATGAGCAGGGTACCCAGGACCTGCAGGAAGCACAGATGGTTTGTTACGGCAGTGTTTCTCAACCGGTGGAAATGACTCATCAATGCATCAAAAGTAATCAACAAACTATACAATAAAAAATCGTCAAACATTGGCCAAATTGTCAGATAATAAGAAAAGAAATCTACAAGCTCACATCGCCTCGCAAGGCCAGGCATTGTGAGCTTCTAGATCTGCGATTCTCTGCTATATTTATCTGTGGGAACTGAATGAAACTAAATGTAATGCCTCAACTCCTCTAGGGGGTCCCCAGTTCAAATGTTATTTTTGGGGGTCGAAGCCTGAAAAGGTTGAGAACCACTGCGTTATGGGATAAATTACAATTTACAATTTAGGAATTTAGCAGACGCTCTTAATCCAGAGTGATTTACATTAAGCAATAACAAAACAAATCACAAAAGCATGGCATACATCACATATATAAAAAGTAGTTATCATGACTCAAGCGTAAACTAAGAATGTAACAGTGGAGTATCTATGTGAACTATACATACTATACTATACTATATTATATATTATACATGTGTACTATAAAGTGCTATGACTACATAAAAATGCAATTCTAGTGCTGTCTACATAACAAGCTATAAGTCCGTTTAAAAATACTACCTAAGTCTACATAAAGTGCTATAAAGAGGCTGTGTGTGTAAAGAGGCCGTGTGTGTGTGTGTGTGCGTGCGTGCGTGCGTGCGTGCGTGCGTGCGTGCGTGCGTGCGTGCGTGCGTGCGTGCGTGCACCTGCAGTGATGTAAGGATGGAGGAGGAGATGATGATGAGGAGCCAGAAGTCCATGTGGAAGAACTGACAGATCATGTAGGCCATGTAGGCTGGGAAGACCAGCAGGAACAGACACAGAGACACTGCACGGAAGTGCTTCCACAGACTCCTGGAAGACCAGAGAGAAAGAGAATGTGAGAGACCGATTGAGAGACAGGAAGACAGAGGGGATAGGAATAAGCAAAGAGGGACAGGGAATATAGTAAGATACATTTGGGGGTAGAATCTGTGATTTGAGTGCCACATTCAATCCAATATTCTCTATATACAATCCTTCTCAACGCCTACCTGCCTGCCTGCCTGCTTACTTAGCACTTACTACGTAGTTAGTTACGCACTGCATTTACTACTTGGTTACTTACTGATACATTAGACGGGCCTCTTAGAAATCATGTACTTATTCCCCCGAAAAATAAAAACAAAAGCTTTTCTGATTTATGCAAGCTTGGAAACGTTCGCCAACTCTCTCTGGTGAGAGAAGCCGAGGACTTTAAGAGCCAGGTCAGCGGCGGGAAACGAGGAGGAATAATCTGGAACAACAAACATACCTGTCAAAAATTAATTATCGATTAAAAAACATATAATTAATTAATTAGAGGCTTTGTAATTAATTAATCGAAATGAATCGCAGGTTTAATCAACATTTGACCTGAGCTGAGAAGCATTTTTTTTCCAAATAAAACAGATTTTTTTAAATCTAAATTTCCCATCCACTGGACCAAGCAATGCGTTCTGATCGGCTGCTTCTCCCATTGGTTGATGTGATCGGTACGCATGAAAAAGAGATAATTCATCAAAATTAATCAGTTAAAAGTCCCAGCCCTAAAAATAATTTGTATGCGTTTTCTCTCCATCATCCATCCTACTTGTCTCGGGAGGCGCCCAGGGCCTGAACGATGGGGTTAGAGATAGTTACTTGTCTCGGGAGGCGCCCAGGGCCAGAACTATGGGGTTAGGGATAGTTACTTGTCTCGGGAGGCTCCCAGGGCCAGGACGATGGGGTTAGGGATAGTTACTTGTCTCGGGAGGCGCCCAGGGCCAGGACGATGGGGTTAGGGATAGTTACTTGTCTCGGGAGGCGCCCAGGGCCAGCACGATGGGGTTGGGGATAGTTACTTGTCTCGGGAGGCGCCCAGGGCCAGGACGATGGGGTTAGGGATAGTTACTGGTCTCGGGAGGCGCCCAGGGGCAGGACGATGGGGTTAGGGATAGTTACTTGTCTCGGGAGGCGCCCAGGGCCAGGACGATGGGGTTAGGGATAGTTACTTGTCTCAGGAAGCGCCCAGGGCCAGCACGATGGGGTTAGGGATAGTTACTTGTCTCAGGAAGCGCCCAGGGCCAGCACGATGGGGTTAGGGATAGTTACTTGTCTCAGGAAGCGCCCAGGGCCAGCACGATGGGGTTAGGGATAGTTACTTGTCTTGGGAGGCGCCCAGGGCCAGGACGATGGGGTTAGGGATAGTTACTTGTCTCGGGAGGCGCCCAGGGCCAGCACGATGGGGTTAGGGATAGTTACTTGTCTTGGGAGGCGCCCAGGGCCAGGACGATGGGGTTAGGGATAGTTACTTGTCTCGGGAGGTGCCCAGGGCCAGGACGATGGGGTTAGGGATAGTTACTTGTCTCAGGAAGCGCCCAGGGCCAGCACGATGGGGTAGTTACTTGTCTCGGGAGGCGCCCAGGGCCAGGACGATGGGGTTAGGGATAGTTACTGGTCTCGGGAGGCTCCCAGGGCCAGCACGATGGGGTTAGGGATAGTTACTTGTCTCAGGAAGCGCCCAGGGCCAGCACGATGGGGTAGTTACTTGTCTCGGGAGGCGCCCAGGGCCAGGACGATGGGGTTAGGGATAGTTACTGGTCTCGGGAGGCTCCCAGGGCCAGAACTATGGGGTTAGGGATAGTTACTTGTCTCGTGGAGGCGCCCAGGGCCAGGACGATGGGGTTAGGGATAGTTACTGGTCTCGGGAGGCTCCCAGGGCCAGGACGATGGGGTTAGGGATAGTTACTGGTCTCGGGAGGCGCCCAGGGCCAGCACGATGGGGTTAGGGATAGTTACTTGTCTCGGGAGGCGCCCAGGGCCAGGACGATGGGGTTAGAGATAGTTACTTGTCTTGGGAGGCGCCCAGGGCCAGGGCGATGGGGTTAGGGATAGTTACTTGTCTCGGGAGGCGCCCAGGGCCAGGACGATGGGGTTAGGGATAGTTACTTGTCTCGGGAGGCTCCCAGGGCCAGGACGATGGGGTTAGGGATAGTTACTGGTCTCGGGAGGCGCCCAGGGCCAGCACGATGGGGTTAGGGATAGTTACTTGTCTCGGGAGGCGCCCAGGGCCAGGGCGATGGGGTTAGGGATAGTTACTTGTCTCGGGAGGCGCCCAGGGCCAGGACGATGGGGTTAGGGATAGTTACTTGTCTCGGGAGGCTCCCAGGGCCAGGACGATGGGGTTAGGGATAGTTACTGGTCTCGGGAGGCGCCCAGGGCCAGGGCGATGGGGTTAGGGATAGTTACTGGTCTCGGG